>NC_142710.1:1698214-1848571 GCF_055471065.1 Atractosteus spatula
TATATAGCGCCTTTAAAGGTGGCTTCTCAAAGCGCTTAAAGACCTAGACGGGCTGTGGTTTTTGTTGTAAACAGAACACAGAGAACGGTCTTGTCACAATGACGTGTAATTCTAGACACTCGAAGGCTCCACGGCCGAAATGTTGTGTTTGTTTTCTTCTCAGCAGAGAATAAACCTTTACTTGCTCCTTAATTAAAGAGAGTCTATCAGGACTGGGGATGAAACCCACGTGGTTTTTATGTCTATTGGATCTTAAGTCCAACGCTTTAACCGCTCGGACTTCCTGCTCAATTACAGCACTAGAAATTATCTGATTCAGGGCTTCTGCGGTTCCTGCTAATTACACGCAAGTGGGAGACTCCCTCTCTGAAGAGTCCCGTCACCCCGCAAGAGAGAAGACCAGTCAATCAGATGTACTCTAAAAAACCAACTGGAAAAAATCGCAGTGTAAAAACGATTTTGGCACGCCTGTAGCGCTTTCACAAAACCTCCTAGGGTTACGAAAACACTTGCGTTGTGTATAAAGTACATTGTTAATGTTTTCTCAGCCTTCACTTTGTCGTTTTTATGACATTTTTTTGACCACGCACCCGAAACTTGTTGGAACGGGAGAAAATCCAGGACTTATTTCATGGAGAATTTCTGTTCTAACAGTGTGCCAGATTCAGAGAGCAGTGAAGCGCACTGAAAGTCACCTCCACTGTCATGAGAGCAGAATAAAGTCCGAGCAGTGAAGATCTTTCCACGACCGGTTCTTGTGAACCAGCCGACAGCCCGCCAGCTAAAACACCTCGCTATAACCTCACACTGAGTGAGGCGTGATCACGATACGCGCTTTGCTGTGCTACTATAGTCGTTTCATAAAAGCAGAAAATACGAGGAGAGCTGGACGTATGTTTTTGTAATCATGGAATAAGACAGGATTTGAGGCCGGGATCTCTCGCAACCAAACAGCAAGCTTAGACCAACGAGCCAGAGAGGTCGTGAGTGCTCTGATTTCAAGTGTGTTTTTCACGAGTGTGCGATCGCACAGAAGACTCGTGAGGGATTTAGTATGAACGGGACGGAGGTGATCACCACCACAAGAAGGGGGATTAGCTCAAATGGTAGAGCGCTCGCTTATCATGCGAAAGGTACTGTAGCGGGATCGATGCCCGCATCCTCCAGCTTTTGCGCTCTATGTACTAGACTAATTACAACTCCTGTCTCACTTGCAACATTGTGAAGACTTTGCGTCGAGTGCTGTAAGGAGGCGATGACCTCTCGCTGACACGTTTTCAATTTATAAAACTGTAATTTAACCCTTCCACAGGAAACCTGTTAAAACAGGAGAAAGTCTGCGATTTATTTTATAGATTATTTATTTTCTAACACACAGGTGTCAATCTTAATTAGACCCATGTCAGAATGTGTCAAAAGGCGGATTCAATATCCATGAGGGAGCATCGCCAGATTAGGGAACAGACGCTTGAAATCCCTGAGTGGCTCGTTTTCAGGCTGGCTGTCATGTCTGGTCTCGTTGGCGCAGCAGGTAGCGCGTCAGTCTCGTAATCTGAAGGTTGTGAGTTTGATCCTCACACGGGGCAGGACTGTGGCCTGTTTTGCTCATCTGACACAGGCGGCTCCTGTTCGCTCATACACGCGTGTTCTTGACTACCTTATGGAGCTTTCCAAGGGAGAAAAAACAAGGGTTTCAGAAATCAAACAAAGCTTTATTCCCGTGTTTACAGTCTGGGTAACTGGAGACTGTGCTGTTCTGCTTCCTATGGTTAGATACGGGTTTTTCGCAGTAAACTCCAGTGAGCAGTATTTCTCGCGTTGTGAACGTCTGTATGTACACAGCGGTCCCCCGGTGTTCCAGATTGTGCGTAATTGCGCATCAATCAAAACCCCAAATGTCAGAAAAAACTATGAGCTCACTAATATGTTAATTTAGAGGTCGTGAACATTTTCTCACCGCCACGTTTTCAATTTATAAAACTGTAACTTAACCCTTCCACGGGAAACCTCTTAAAACGGGAGAAAGTCTGCGATGTATTTTATAGATGATTTATTTTCTAACACACAGGTGTCAATCTTAATTAAACCCACATCAGAATGTGTCCCTTTCAATCCATTATTATATAATACAGTTAGTGCCGAGCACACAGCGGGTGAGAGTACAGCAGAGCTTCGCTTCAACGGAACTCACAGGAGGGATCTGTCCGGTATCGCCGACTGTTCGCTCCATTACCAGATGACATATTTCAAGCCCAAATCACACTCGTATATGAGAAACTATATATATACAGTCTACAGCATATGAATATGTATATACTGTACATGACTGCGAGGAGTACAAAACGTGGGTGCAACTTAATAAAGAGCAAGCTGCTGAAATCGTTTATGAATTTTTGATTCAAGATTTTTTATTTGCCGTGTACAACGTGTATTGGAATGCTTACTCGTTCAGCTGTAGCCAGTAACAGTACAGAAAAAAAAATAGGCACAAATGACAAACAGACATGGACAATAAAATGACAATAGACGTTTTAATACAGCCAAGACAGGACACAGTGCAGAACCTTACAGTGGAGGTGCGAATATGAGCTGTTTAAGATGCGGGCTGCTTGGGGGTAGAAACTGTTTTTGAATCTATTCAAAATCCATCTACCAGACCCCAGGGGTGAAAACAGATCATGGCCCGGGTGAATTGGGTCCTGAAGTATAGCTCAAGCCCAGTTGTGGCAGCGGTTGAGATATATCTGGTCGATGGAGGGTGGCTCAGTCCCAGTGATTTTCTGGGCAGACCTCACAACCCTCTGTATGGCTGTCCTGTCCTGTGGCTCCACCATACCACACCGCAACACCACCAGGCAGGACACTCTCAATCGGATTACGGTAACAATTGGTGAGTGTTGTCTTGCTCACCCCCCCACTTCCTTAACTGTCTCAGGAAGTGAAGGCGCTGGTGGGCTTTAGTGAGGATGGCAGCAGTGTTCTCTGGCCAGCTCAGCCTCTCAGTGATCTGGAGGCAGAGGAACCTGAAGGTGCAGTTTCGACAGTTTCGACTGGAGCCCTGTGAATGATGATGGGTGTGTGACGTCCTCTGTGCCTCCTGAAGTCCACTATAATCTCTTATGTTTTGGTGATGTTAAGTCTGAGGTTGTTGTTGTGGCACCACTCCATCACGTTTCATCACTGTTGCTGATAAGACCGATGACTGTGGTGTCATCACCAGACTTGGTGATGCGGTTGCTGTTAAATCTGGCCACACAGTCGTGTGTAAATAGAGAATACAGCCGTGAGTTCAGGCAGCAGCCCTGGGGGGCCCCTGTGTTGAGGATCAGAGGGGATGAGGTTTTGTTTCCAGTCCTCACCACTTGGGGTCTGCCTGTCAGGAAGTCCAGGACCCGGTTGCAGATGGAGTTGCTGAGGCCCAGACCCCTGAGCTTGACCACCTGTCTGCCTGGCACAGTCGTGTTGAAGCCTGAGCTGAAGTCAATAAATAACATCCTGGCACAAGTGAATCATCGCCCCTTTCGAAAAAAAATGAAAACAATCTGAGCACTGTGTGGCTCGTTGGTGTAGGGGTATGATTCTTGCTTAGCGTGGGAGAAGTTCCAAGTTTAAATCCTGACCAAGTCCATTCTTGTTATGTGATAATAGGAAGACATATCAAACTCACTTCTTATCCTCTGTGTATCTGAAACGAGTAGACTAGAGGAGTAGGGAACTTTATTGCCACATGTACATGTACATTGGAATTCTTATTCTCACTGATCTCCCTGGACAACAACAGACACCACCACACAATGGAGACAGTACAGGAGCAAGTCAGACTGTGGAGATTTTCCACAGACCTGAGATGGACCAGCGTCTAATTCAGGGCGGGGGAGGGACACACCCCGTGAAGAAAACATCTGCAGCTGAGTTTTCCTACCTTTTGTTTTCTTATTGAATCTGCTGGTGATTATAAATTGTAACGCATATAGCCACCGGTGAGTGTGTAAGAGCCGGCTTACCAGAGTGGTGACGTAACCGCCCGAACCCTGTAATAGCAGGACCACAGCCGCTAGGCTGAGAGGAGATCTCTCTTTAGTTCAACAGGCTGGGTCCCTGTTGAGTGACACTAGAGACCTGGGTTCGAGTCCCTGACAGTTGGGGGCTGACCTGATGTGGCAGCAGGCGAGGGCGCCCACGTGAACCCCAGAGCGTTGCATTGGTGTCAGACGTGGGATGGGATAGCCCTTCGCTGAGGACAGGGAGTTAGCCGGGGAGAGTGTAATGCATACGGCCACCAGTGAGTGTGTAAGAGCTGGTTTACCAGAGTGGTGATGTCACTGCCCTTCCCTGTAATAGCAGGGCCACAGCCGCTAGGCTGAGAGGAGGTCTCCCTTTAGCTCAACAGGCTAGGTCCCTATTGAGTGATGCCAGAAACTTGGGTTCAAGTCCTTGATGGTTGGGGGCTGACCTGAGGCAGGCAGTAGGTGAGGGTGCCCATGTGAACCCTGGAGTGTTACAAAATACTGTGTTTAGGGGGGCTCCTTCCTGCACAGACTGCTGAATGTTGAACATTTCATGAACGGGGATCATACTCTTGTAATTACTCATCCGTAAGAAGAGAAGTCATGTCATTGGAAACGTGTCTAAGTAATAACTTCATTTTTTTTTAAACTGAAGTGAGGTAGTTAAAAAGTTACCAGTCTCCCCATCAGGGAATCAAACCCCAGTCTCACACATGACAGGCAGGGACACTCACCACTATACTAACAAGGAGCACATGCCTGTTGAACAAATTAAAGTCTCAAAACGCGATGTCCTCTCACTGCCACATTTTCTACATAGAATTGTAACCAAACCCTTCCACGGGATAGGTTACGGGAAATTTGTTGGAACGGGAGAAAATCCAGGACTTATTTCATGGAGAATTTCTGTTCTAACAGTGTGCCAGATTCAGAGAGCAGTGAAGCGCACTGAAAGTCACCTCCACTGTCATGAGAGCAGAATAAAGTCCGAGCGGTGAAGATCTTTTCACGGTCGGTTCTTGTAAACCAGCAGACAGCCCGCCAGCTAAAACACCTCGCTATAACCTCACACTGAGCGAGGCGTGATCACGATACGCGCTCTGCTGTGCTACTATAGTCGTTTCATAAAAGCAGAAAATATGAGGAGAGCTGGACGTATGTTCTTGTAATCATGGAATAAAACAGGGCTTGTCCACAATTTGAAGGCGGGACCTCTCGCAACCAAACAGCAAACCTAGACCAACGAGCCAGAGAGGTCATGAGTGTCCTGATTTCAAGTGTGTTTTTTACGTGTGTGCGATCGCACAGAAGACTCGTGAGGGATTTAGTGTGAACGGGACGGAGCTGATCTACGGTCTAGTCAGGGGGATTAGCTCAAATGGTAGAGCGCTTGCTTAGCATGCGAGAGGTAGTGGGATCCATGCCTGCATCCTTCAGCTTTTGCCTCTATGTACTAGAGAGGACAGACACTCTTGGGGTGGAATAATGAAAGTGGGAGAGACTTTCCCCCGTCACCCACAACACGTTCCACACTAGACTGCTTAGTTATAACTCCCGCTTGCTTTTTACTCCATTTCTGAACGTTGTTTGCCTGATGTACGTTTCAAGGTTTTGTGGTCATCAGTTTAATGCGCTTTATATGACTTCACGTGGTGTTCTGGTCTCTTGCCCAGTGAGTTACGAAGATGAGATCTTCCCTTTTCTTCAGCCCTGCGTTTTAATCTTTTGGGGGAATATGGTCTGAGTTACAACAGTCACACAGAAATAATGTTCATATATATAATGTTCATTTCGACATGAGCTGGCAAACAGCCATCATCCTGACTTGTTAGCGCAGCAGGTAGCATGTCAGTCTCATAATCTGAAGGTTGTGAGTTCAATCCTCACATGGGGCAGGGATCAATGCTGTTTTGGGCTCTTCACAGATGGGGCGTGAGACGTTCACTCATGCACACGCGTGTTCTTCACTTCCACGCCAAATACGAGATGTTTAGTCCACGATAAACACGGTTCGATCCCTTGCTATGATGCTCGGTGTCCACTCGCACGTTTTTAAAATAATGATGCATGAGAGCAGCAGATAAACTCCAAGTGGTGAAGGTGTCTCCACCACCGGATCTTGTAAACCAGCAATCAGCCCGTCAGCTGCAGGACCTGGCTATAACCTCACGACACTCGCTCTGCTGTGCTACCGAGGAGGGCTGGATATGTCTTCCTACAATAATAGAAAAAAAGATGGTCTCTTCGCACACAGAGACCGGAGACAGACCAGAGACTCGCGCCTATCGCTTAGAGCAGTGGTTCTCAAACTATGGTACGCCGCCAGCTGGTACGCCATATATCCCCTGGATCTTTGTTGTGTGCACTGAAAAATTGGGATGGGTTTTCATATTTTCTATTTTAATACGTGTCGAATACGCAGCCCACGTACTACGATACAGAGCGTGCTCATACCTGAGTGGACACAGAGCTACAATGTGATTCTATACCATTGTATAGGAATGCGTGCTACAAACGAAAGTGACCAATTGTATCTAAAAAAACTTATCTCCAGCAAATAGGGAGGTAGGAGAATGTGTGTGATTTTGGAACAATGCCAATGTTATAAGCACAGGAAAGCATAGAAATGTGTGCTATGAACTCTGGCAATCGTGTGAGCACAGGAAAGCGTGATAGATAACAGAAAAATATTAAAGAACTGTTTCTAGGTTAATTTGAGAAAAATACACAGAGCGTCTCTGTGTTTCGCTCCCATGCGCATGAAATAAACACTTCTTTTAACTTCTGAGACGGACTCCTGAACCACAAAACAGGGAAAAACACAAGCCTGCGGATTGCTAAAGCAGGTAAGCTATTTTTGAAAAACCTTATTTACCGTTGACAAAAGAGCTGACATGCATTATGTGTGGAGAACAAGCTGCTAAACAGCTCGACCTGCTGCCCCCTCTGAAAGACACAGTCACTCAGAGAATTATTGATATGGCGGATGATATCAAAAGTACGCTGACAAAGCACGTTAAGATGAGCAGCTGCTTTTCACTGCAATTAGACAAGTCTGTAGATGCCTTTGATTTGGCCAATTTGCTCATTAACGTTAGATACGAGTTTGAGGGCACGTCCCATGAGGACTTTCTGTTCTGTAAGCCGCTACCAAAAGGAACTACAGGAGAGCATGTTTCAGCTTCTGAATGAATTTATCGAAGAGAATGGCATCGACTGGAAAAAATGCATCAGAGTTTGTACAGACGGTGCTAGAGCAATGACAAGCCGACACAGCGGTGTAGTTACATGAATTAGAGAGGTTGCTCTAGAAATGAATCGATGCACTGCAACATCCACCGCGAGACCTTTGCCGTCAAGAAGATGCCTGATGATTTAAAATCTTTTAGACTCTGTTGTGATTTGTATCAAGGCTCGAAAAATGAGTTCACATCTGCTTTGCTCAACTAAACAGGCTCAACCCTCTCACTGAAATGGTGCAATTTTATTTATTTGTTTATTTTTAATTGTTGTTGTTCCTGTTTTTGTTCTGTAAATTGCTTTGAGAAGCCACTTTTAAAGGCGTTATATCAAATAAAGTTTTTATTATTATAATATTTATTATATGTTTATGTGAGTGTGTGCGCGCACGCGTGCTCATATTGGTCAATTTCTGTGGTTCCTATGAGAAGATGACTTGTAGGTGGTACTTGGATGCTTTGGTTTGTTCAGGGGTGGTACTTGGTCCAAAATATTTGAGAACCACTGCCCTAGACCAGTGAGCTCGCGGAAGGGGAGGGGTCTTTAACTCGTCCCCTCAGACAGTCGTAAAGAAGTCCAGGAATGAGCTATTACTGTCGCTCTCACTGCTGTCAGCATGCCCATGTTGCCAAAGCAGGATACAACATGACAGAACAGCGATCATTTCAAGACAATGCTCCCCACTCCTTCAGCAGGAACTTCAGAGTCTGAAGTCACCTGATTCGCCGATAGTCAAAGCAGCGCAAAACACGAAGCGCCAACAGGCAGTAGGAGTTGATGTAAAGAGCATTGAACTGATGAGCACAAGAGCTCGACTCGTGCAGCAGGCAGAGAAGGTCCCGCCGTCGTCCTCACACTTGACAAGACCGCCCTGCAGACGACAGGCAGTGACGGTGCCGGTAAGAGGGGGAGAAGCGGCACACGGTGACTCCGAGGAGGAGGGCGCAGCAGAAACGTCTCCTGACAGGAAACAGAGCTCTGGCTCCACAGCGGACACGTGCTCCTCTTTAGTATAGGGCTGAGTATGCTAAGGAGGAGAAGGAGGGTGCAGCGCGGGAGGGAGCTCAGGTGGTTGAGCGTCCTCCTGCCTTCTCCAGGAGTGAGTTTAGAGCTCTGTGTGCTGACAGGTCTCCTGCAGCTGCGTTCACGCCTTGCAGAGAGAGCGCTTGTCAAGCGTTCAACAGCCGCGCCTCCTGCTCATCTTCTCTCCGCATGAAGCGCGGCTCCGGCGCTCTCTGCTCAAATCTCATCTCCGCAGATCGGGAGTCGGAGGGCAAAGCGAGCTGCAGACGTGTCGATGGCTGACGAGGGCTCGCTGCTGAGGAAGGGAGGCCACTTCAGCCAGAAGGACTTGTGTGAGGTGGGATCTCAAAGATGGACGCGCAACAGAAACAAAGAGAAAAAGTATTGGTGAGATCAAAAGGCGGATTCAATATCCAGCAGGGAGCATCGCTAGATTAGGGAACAGATGCTTGAAATCCCTGGCTCGTTTTCAGGCTGGCAGTCGTGTCTGGCCTCTTTAGTGCATTAGGTAGCGTGTCAGTGACATAATCAGAAGGTTGTGAGTTTGATCCTCACACCGGGCAGGACTTTTCTGCTCATCTGACATGGGTGGCTCTGTTTTGGAATACAACTGCAGCGTTGTGCATCGCGACAACCAGGCACCCCGGAGTTTCTGAAAAAAAAAATTTCAGCTAGGATCACAAAACCACTTTTCTTCAAATTAACATGGGCTAAAAATCCATCCCTGAAAATAAAAATTCTGTAAGTAGTGTGCAAATGCTGATCCTTACCCTACCTGGGGCGTCCACTGAGCCTTTCAACAAACTCTATTTGAACTTCTCTGGGCATGGGATTTTGACATATGACCCAAAGCAAAAGGAATCAGTGGGAAACAATCAAGACAACGGATAGAAGCACTTGCATCTG
The DNA here is from genome assembly GCF_055471065.1 of Atractosteus spatula. Taxonomy (NCBI): domain Eukaryota; kingdom Metazoa; phylum Chordata; class Actinopteri; order Semionotiformes; family Lepisosteidae; genus Atractosteus; species Atractosteus spatula. The sequence continues at coordinate 1,707,391 of NC_142710.1, forward strand.
AATGACTTTCAATCATGCTTGGGTACTCGTGTGATCTGAGTGACTCAGTTTTGGAATACAACTGTCGCGTGGTGCACCGCGACCTCCAGGCACCCCGGAGTTTCTGAAAAAAACTTTTCAGCGATTTTCACGAAATCACTTTTCTTCAACTTGAATTGGGCTAAAAATCCATCCCTGAAAATAAAAATTCTCTGAGTGGTGTGTAAATGCTGATCCTTACCCTACCTGGGGTGTCCACTGAGCATTTCAACAAACTCTAGTTGTCTGGACATGGGATTTTGACATATTACCCAAACCAAAAGGAATGAGTGGGAGACAATCAAGACAACGGATAGAAGCACTTGCATTTGAATGAGTTTCAAACAAGCTTGGGTATTCGTGTGATCTGAGTGACTCAGTTTTGGAATATAACAGTCGCGTTGTGCACCGCGACATCCAGGCACCCCGGAGTTATTGAAAAAAAATTTCAGCGATTTTCACGAAACCACTTTTCTTCAATTTGAATTTGGCTAAAAATCCATCCCTGAAAATAAAAATTCTCTGAGTGGTGTGTAAATGCTGATCCTTACCCTACCTGCGGTGTCCACTGAGCATTTCCGCGAACTCTAGTTGAACTTCTCTGGGCATGAGATTTTGACATGTTACCCAATCCAAAAGGAATGAGTAGGAAACAATCAAGACAACGGATAGAAGCACTTGCATTTGAATGAGATTCAAGCATTCTTGGGTACTCGTGTGATCTGAGTGACTCAGTTTTGGAATACAACTGTCGCGTGGTGCACTGCGACATCCAGGCACCCCGAAGTTTCTGAAAAAAAATTTTCAGCGATTTTCACGAAACCACTTTTCTACAACTTGAATTGGGCTAAAAATCCATCCCTGAAAATAAAAATTCTCTAAGTAGTGTGTAAAGTCTGATCCTTACCCTACCTGGGGTGTCCATTGAGCATTTCCGCGAACTCTAGTTGAACTTCTCTGGGCATGGGATTTTGACATGTTACCCAAACCAAAAGGAATGAATGGGAAACAATCAAGACAACGAATAGAAGCACTTGCATTTGAATGAGTTTCAAGCATGCTTGGGTACTCGTGTGATCTGAGTGACTCAGTTTTGGAATACAACTGTCGCGTGGTGCACCGCGACATCCAGGCACCACGGAGTTTCTGAAAAAAAATTTTCGGCGATTTTCACGAAACCACTCTTCTTCAACTTGAATTGGGCTAAAAATCCATCCCTGATTATCAAAATTCTCTGAGTGGTGTGTAAATGCTGATCCTTACCCTACCTGGGGTGTCCACTGAGTATTTCAACGAACTCTAGTTGAAGTTCTCTGGGCATGGGATTTTGACATGTTACCCAAACCAAAAGGAATGAGTGTGAAACAATCAAGACAACGGATAGAAGGACTTGCATTTGAATGAGTTTCAAGCATGCTTGGGTACTCGTGTGATCTGAGTGACTCAGTTTTGGAATACAACTGTCGCGTGGTGCACCGCGACATCCAGGCACCACGGAGTTTCTGAAAAAAAATTTTCAGCGATTTTCACGAAACCACTCTTCTTCAACTTGAATTGGGCTAAAAATCCATCCCTGATTATCAGAATTCTTTGAGTGGTGTGTAAATGCTGATCCTTACCCTACCTGGGGTGTCCACTGAGCATTTCAACGAACTCTAGTTGAAGTTCACTGGGCATGGGATTTTGACATGTTACCCAAACCAAAAGGAATGAGTGAGAAACAATCAAGACAACGGATAGAAGGACTTGCATTTGAATGAGTTTCAAGCATGCTTGGGTACTCGTGTGATCTGAGTGACTCAGTTTTGGAATACAACTGTCGCGTGGTGCACCGCGACATCCAGGCACCACGGAGTTTCTGAAAAAAAATTTTCAGCGATTTTCACGAAACCACTCTTCTTCAACTTGAATTGGGCTAAAAATCCATCCCTGATTATCAGAATTCTTTGAGTGGTGTGTAAATGCTGATCCTTACCCTACCTGGGGTGTCCACTGAGCATTTCAACGAACTCTAGTTGAAGTTCACTGGGCATGGGATTTTGACATGTTACCCAAACCAAAAGGAATGAGTGAGAAACAATCAAGACAACGGATAGAAGGACTTGCATTTGAATGAGTTTCAAGCATGCTTGGGTACTCGTGTGATCTGAGTGATCAGTTTTGGAATACAACTGTCGCGTGGTGCACCGCTACATCCAGGCACCCCAGACTTTCTGAAAAAAAAATTTCAGCAATTTTCACTAAACCACTTTTCTTCAACTTGAATTGGGCTAAAAATCCATCCCTGAAAATAAAAATTCTCTGAGTGGTGTGTAAATGCTGATCCTTACCCTACCTGGGGTATCCACTGAGCATTTCAACGAACTCTAGTTGAAGTTCTCTGGGCATGGGATTTTGACATGTTACCCAAACCAAAAGGAATGAGTGGGAAACAATCAAGACAACGGATAGAAGCACTTGCATTTGAATGAGTTTCAAGCATGCTGCGGTAATCGTGTGATATGAGTGACAAGGCTTTGGAATGCAACTGTCGCGTGGTGCACTGCGACATCCAGGCACCCCGGAGTTTCTGAAAAAAAAGTTTCAGCGATTTTCATGAAACCACTTTTCTTCAACTTGAATTGGGCTAAAAATCCATCCCTGAAAATAAAAATTATCAAAGTGGTGTGTAAATGCTGATCCTTACCCTACCTGGGGTGTCCACTGAGCATTTCAACGAACTTTAGTTGAAGTTCTCTGGGCATGGGATTTCGACATTTTACCTAAACCAAAAGGAATGAGTGGGAAACAATTAACACAACGGATAGAAGCACTTGCATTTGAATGAGTTTCAAGCATGCTGCGGTAATCGTGTGATATGAGTGACAAGGCTTTGGAATGCAACTGTCGCGTGGTGCACTGCGACATCCAGGCACCTCGGAGTTTCTGAAAAAAATTTTCAGTGATTTTCATGAAACCACTTTTCTTCACCTACCTGGGGTGTCCACTGAGCATTTCAACGAACTCTACTTGAAGTTCTCTGGGCATGGGATTTTGACATGTTCCCCAAACCAAAAGGAATGAGAGGGAAACAATCAATACAACCGTTAGAAGTACTTGCATTTGAATGACTTTCAAGCATGCCTGGGTACTCGTGTGATCTGAGTGACTAAGTTTTGGAATACAACTGTCGCGTGGTGCACCGCGACCTCCAGGCACCCCGGAGTTTCTGAAAAATTTTTTTTGCGATTTTCACGAAACCACTTTTCTTCAACTTGAATTGGTCTAAAAATCTATCCCTGAAAATAAAAATTCTCTAAGTAGTGTGGAAAAGCTGATCCTTACCCTACCAGGGGTGTCCACTGAGCATTTCCGCGAACTCTACTTGAAGTTCTCTGGACATGGGATTTTAAGATGTTCCCCAAACCAAAAGGAATGAGTGGGAAACAATCAAGACAACCGTTAGAAGCACTTGCATTTGAATGAGTTTCAAGCATGCTTTGGTACTCGTGTGATCTGAGTGACTCAGTTTTGGAATACAACTGTCGCGTGGTGCACCGCGACCTCCTGGCACTCCGGAGTTTTTGAAAAAAAATTTTCTGCGATTTTCACGAAACCACTTTTCTTCAACTTGAATTGGGCTAAAAATCCATCCCTGAAAATAAAAATTCTCTGAGTAGTTTGTAAATGCTGATCCTTACCCTATCTGGGGTGTCCAATGAGCATTTCCGCGAACTCTAGTTGAAGTTCTCTGGGTATGGGATTTTGACATGTCACACAATCCAAAAGGAATGAGTGTGAAACAATCAAGACAACAGATAGAAGCACTTGCATTTGAATGAGTTTCAAGCATGCTTGGGTACTCGTGTGATCTGAGTGACTCAGTTTTGGAATACAACTGTCGCGTGGTCCACTGCGACCTACAGGCACCCCGGAGTTTCTAAAGAAACCACTTTTCTTCAACTGGAATTGGGCTAAAAATCCATCCCTGAAAATAAAAATTCTCTGAGTAGTTTGGAAATGCTGATCCTTACCCTACCTGAGGTGTCCACTGAGCATTTCCGCGAACTCTAGTTGAAGTTCTCTGGGTATGGGAATTTGACATGTCACACAATCCAAAAGGAATGAGTGTGAAACAATCAAGACAACAGATAGAAGCACTTGCATTTGAATGAGTTTCAAGCATGATTGGGTACTCGTGTGATCTCAGTGACTCAGTTTTGGAATACAACTGTCGCGTGGTGCACCATGACATCCAGGCACCCCGGAGTTTCTGAAAAAAAATTTTCAGCGATTTTCACGAAACCACTCTTCTTCAACTTGAATTGGGCTAAAAATCCATCCCTGAAAATAAAAATTCTCTGAGCTGTGTGTTAATGCTGATCCTTACCCTACCTGGGGTGTCCACTGAGCATTTCCGCGAACTCTAGTTGAACTTCTCTGGGCATGATATTTTGACATGTTACCCCAACCAAAAGGAATGAGTGGGAAACAATCAAGACAACGGATAGAAGCACTTGCATTTGAATTAATTTCAAGCATGCTTGGGTATTCGTGTGATCTGAGTGACTCAGTTTTGGAACACAACTGTCGCGTGGTGCACCGCGACATCCAGGCACCCCGGAGTTTCTGAAAAAAAATTTTCAGCGATTTTAACGAAACCACTTTTTTTCAACTTCAATTGGGCTAAAAATCCATCCCTGAAAATAAAAATTCTCTGAGTGGTGTGTAAATGCTGATTCTTACACTACCTGGGGTGTCCAATGAGCATTTCCGCGAACTCTAGTTGAACTTCTCGGGGCAAGGGATTTTGACATGTTACCCAAACCAAAAGGAATGAATGGGAAACAATCAAAACAACGGACAGAAGCACTTGCATTTGAATGAGTTTCAAGCATGCTTGGGTATTCGTGTGATCTGAGTGACTCAGTTTTGGAACACAACTGTCGCGTGGTGCACCGTGACATCCAGGCACCCCGGAGTTTCTGAAAAAAAATTTTCAGCGATTTTCAAGAAACCACTTTTCTTCAACTTGAATTGGGTTAGAAATCCATCCCTGAAAATAAAAATTCTCTGAGTGGTGTGTAAATGCTGATCCCTACCCTACCTGGGGTGTCCAATGAGCATTTCCGCGAACTCTAGTTGAACTTCTCTGGGCATGATATTTTGACATGTTACCCCAACCAAAAGGAATGAGTGGGAAACAATCAAGATAACGGATAGAAGCACTTGCATTTGAATTAATTTCAAGCATGATTGGGTACTCGTGTGATCTGAGTGACTCAGTTTTGGAATACAACTGTCGCGTGGTGCACCGCGACCTCCAGGCACCCCGGAGTTTCTGAAAAAAAATTCTCTGCGATTTTCACGAAACCACTTTTCTTGAACTTGAATTGGGTAAAAATCCATCCCTGAAAATAAAAATTCTCTGAGTAGTGTGGAAATGCAGATTCTTACCCTGCCTGTGTTGTCCACTGAGCATTTCCGCAAACTGTAATTGAAGTTCTCTGGGTATGGGATTTTGACATGTCACCCAAACCAAAAGGAAACAATCAACACAACAGATAGAAGCACTTGCATTTGAATGAGTTTCAAGCATGCTTGGGTACTCGTGTGATCTGCGTGACTCAGTTTTGGAATACAAGTGTCGCGTGGTGCACCGCGACCTCCAGGCACCCCGGAGTTTCTGAAAAAAAATTCTCTGCGATTTTCACGAAACCACTTTCCTTCAAGTTGAATTGGGCTAAAAATCCATCCCTGAAAATAAAAATTCCCTGAGTAGTGTGGAAATGCTGATCCTTACCCTACCAAGGGTGTCCACTGAGCATTTCCGAGAACTCTAGTTGAAGTTCTCTGGGCATGGGATTTTGACATGTCACCCTAACCAAAAGGAATGAGTGGGAAACAATCAAGACAACAGATAGAAGCACTTGCATTTGAATGAGTTTCAAGCATGCTTGGGTACTCGTTTGATCTGAGTGACTCAGTTTTGGAATACAACAGTCGCGTGGTGCACCGCGACCTCCAGGCACCCCGGAGTTTCTGAAAAAAAAATGTCTACGATTTTCACAAAACCACATTTCTTTAATTTGAATTGGGCTAAAAATCCATCCCTGAAAACAAAAATTCTCTGAGTAGTGTGGAAATGCTGATCCTTACCCTACCAGGGGTGTCCACTGAGCATTTTTGCGAACTCTACTTGAAGTTCTCTGGGCATGGGATTTTGACATATTCCCCAAACCAAAAGAAATGAGTGGGAAACAATCAACACAACAGATAGAATCACTTGCATTTGAATGAGTTTCAAGCATGCTTGGGTACTCGTGTGATCTGCGTGACTCAGTTTTGGAATACAAGTGTCGCGTGGTGCACCACGACCTCCAGGCACCCTGGAGTTTCTGAAAAAAAATTTTCTGCGATTTTTACGAAACCATTTTTCTTCAACTAGAATTGGGCTAAAAATCCATCCCTGAAAATAAAAATTCTCTGAGTAGTGTGGAAATGCTGATCCTTACCCTACCTGGGGTGTCCACTGAGCAATTCCGCAAACTCTACTTGAAGTTCTCTGGGCATGGGATTTTGACATGTTACCCAATTCAAAAGGAATGAGTGGGAAACAATCAAGACAACAGATAGAAGCACTTGCATTTGAATGAGTTTCAAGCATGCTTAGGTACTCGTGTGATCTGAGTGACACAGTTTTGGAATACAACTGTCGCGTGGTGCACCGCGACCTCTATGCACCCCGGAGTTTCTGAAAAAAAAATTTCTGCGATTTTCACGAAACCACTTTTCTTCAACTTGAATTGGGCTAAAAATCTATCCCTGAAAATAAAAATTCTCTGAGTAGTGTGGAAATGCTGATTCTTACCCTGCCTGCGTTTTCCACTGAGCATTTCCACGAACTCTAGTTGAAGTTCTTTGGGTATGGGATTTTGACATGTCACTCAAACCAAAAGGAATGAGTGGGAAACAATCAAGAAAACAGATAGAAGTACTTGCATTTGAAGGAGTTTCAAGCATGCTTTGGTACTCGTGTGATCTGACTGACTCAGTTTTGGAATACAACTGTCGCGTGGTGCACCGCGACCTCCAGGCACCCCGGAGTTTCTGAAAAAAAATTTTCTGCGATTTTCACAAAACCACTTTTCTTCAACTTCAATTGGACTAAAAATCCATCCCTGAAAATAAAAATTCTCTGAGTAGTGTAGAAATATTGATCCTTACCCTACCTGGGGTGTCCACTGAGCATTTCTGCGAACTCTACTTGAAGTTCTCTGGGCATGGGATTTTGACATGTTACCCAAACCAAAAGGAAAGAGTGTGAAACAATCAAGACAACAGATAGAAGCACTTGCATTTGAATGAGTTTCAAGCATGCTTGGGTACTCGTGTGATCTGAGTGACTCAGGTTTGGAATACAACAGTCGCGTGGTGCACCGCGATCTCCAGGGACCCCGGAGTTTCTGAAAAAAAAATTTCTGCGATTTTCACGAAACCACTTTCCTTCAAGTTGAATTGGGCTAAAAATCCATCCCTGAAAATAAAAATTCCCTGAGTAGTGTGGAAATGCTGATCCTTACCCTACCAGGGGTGTCCACTGAGCATTTCCGAGAACTCTAGTTGAAGTTCTCTGGGCATGGGATTTTGACATGTCACCGTAACCAAAAGGAATGAGTGGGAAACAATCAAGACAACAGATAGAAGCAATTGCATTTGAATGAGTTTCAAGCATGCCTGGGTACTCGTGTGATCTGAGTGACTCAGCTTTGGAATACAACTGTCGCGTGGTGCACCGCGACCTCCAGGCACCCCGGAGTTTCTGAAAAAAAAATTTCTGCGATTTTCACGAAACCACTTTTCTTCAACTTGAATTGGGCTAAAAATCCCTCCCTGAAAATATAAATTCTCTGAGTAGTGTGGAAATGCAGATTCTTACCCTGCCTGGGTTGTCCACTGAGCATTTCCGCGAACTCTAGTTGAAGTTCTCTGGGTATGGGATTTTGACATGTCACCCAAACCAAAAGGAATGAGTGGGAAACAATCAACACAACAGATAGAAGCACTTGCATTTGAATGAGTTTCAAGCATGCTTGGGTACTAGTGTGATCTGCGTGACTCAGTTTTGGAATACAACTGTCGCTTGTTGCACCGCGACCTCCAGGCACCCCGGAGTTTCTGAAAAAAAATTTTCTGCGATTTTCACGAAACCACTTTTCTTCAAATTGAATTGGGCTAAAAATCCATCACTGAAAATAAAAATTCTCTGAGTAGTGTGGAAATGCTGATCCTTACCCTACCTGGTGTGTCCACTGAGCATTTCCGCGAACTCTAGTTGAAGTTCCCTTGGCATGGGATTTTGACATGTTCCCCAAACCAAAAGGAATGAGTGGGAAACAATCAAGAAAACAGATAGAAGCACTTGCATTTGAATGAGTTTCAAGCATGATTGGGTACTCGTGTGATCTGAGTGACTCAGTTTTGGAATACAACTGTCGCGTGGTACACCGCGACCTCCAGGCACCCCGGAGTTTCTGAAAAAAAATTCTCTGCGATTTTCACGAAACCACTTTTCTTGAACTTGAATTGGGTAAAAATCCATCCCTGAAAATAAAAATTCTCTGAGTAGTGTGGAAATGCAGATTCTTACCCTGCCTGTGTTGTCCACTGAGCATTTCCGCAAACTATAATTGAAGTTCTCTGGGTATGGGATTTTGACATGTCACCCAAACCAAAAGGAAACAATCAACACAACAGATAGAAGCACTTGCATTTGAATGAGTTTCAAGCATGCTTGGGTACTCGTGTGATCTGAGTGCCTCAGTTTTGGAATACAACAGTCGCGTGGTGCACCGCGATCTCCAGGGACCCCGGAGTTTCTGAAAAAAAAATTTCTGCGATTTTCACGAAACCACTTTCCTTCAAGTTGAATTGGACTAAAAATCCATCCCTGAAAATAAAAATTCCCTGAGTAGTGTGGAAATGCTGATCCTTACCCTACCAGGGGTGTCCACTGAGCATTTCCGAGAACTCTAGTTGAAGTTCTCTGGGCATGGGATTTTGACATGTCACCGTAACCAAAAGGAATGAGTGGGAAACAATCAAGACAACAGATAGAAGCAATTGCATTTGAATGAGTTTCAAGCATGCCTGGGTACTCGTGTGATCTGAGTGACTCAGCTTTGGAATACAACTGTCGCGTGGTGCACCGCGACCTCCAGGCACCCCGGAGTTTCTGAAAAAAAAATTTCTGCGATTTTCACGAAACCACTTTTCTTCAACTTGAATTGGGCTAAAAATCCCTCCCTGAAAATATAAATTCTCTGAGTAGTGTGGAAATGCAGATTCTTACCCTGCCTGGGTTGTCCACTGAGCATTTCCGCGAACTCTAGTTGAAGTTCTCTGGGTATGGGATTTTGACATGTCACCCAAACCAAAAGGAATGAGTGGGAAACAATCAACACAACAGATAGAAGCACTTGCATTTGAATGAGTTTCAAGCATGCTTGGGTACTAGTGTGATCTGCGTGACTCAGTTTTGGAATACAACTGTCGCTTGTTGCACCGCGACCTCCAGGCACCCCGGAGTTTCTGAAAAAAAATTTTCTGCGATTTTCACGAAACCACTTTTCTTCAAATTGAATTGGGCTAAAAATCCATCACTGAAAATAAAAATTCTCTGAGTAGTGTGGAAATGCTGATCCTTACCCTACCTGGTGTGTCCACTGAGCAATTCCGCGAACTCTAGTTGAAGTTCCCTTGGCATGGGATTTTGACATGTTCCCCAAACCAAAAGGAATGAGTGGGAAACAATCAAGAAAACAGATAGAAGCACTTGCATTTGAATGAGTTTCAAGCATGATTGGGTACTCGTGTGATCTGAGTGACTCAGTTTTGGAATACAACTGTCGCGTGGTACACCGCGACCTCCAGGCACCCCGGAGTTTCTGAAAAAAAATTCTCTGCGATTTTCACGAAACCACTTTTCTTGAACTTGAATTGGGTAAAAATCCATCCCTGAAAATAAAAATTCTCTGAGTAGTGTGGAAATGCAGATTCTTACCCTGCCTGTGTTGTCCACTGAGCATTTCCGCAAACTATAATTGAAGTTCTCTGGGTATGGGATTTTGACATGTCACCCAAACCAAAAGGAAACAATCAACACAACAGATAGAAGCACTTGCATTTGAATGAGTTTCAAGCATGCTTGGGTACTCGTGTGATCTGAGTGCCTCAGTTTTGGAATACAACTGTCGCGTGGTGCACCGCGACCTCCAGGCACCCCGGAGTTTCTGAAAAAAAATTTCTGCGATTTTCACGAAACTACTTTCCTTCAAGTTGAATTGGGCTAAAAATCCATCCCTGAAAATAAAAATTCCCTGAGTAGTGTGGAAATGCTGATCCTTACCCTACCAGGGGTGTCCACTGAGCATTTCCGAGAACTCTAGTTGAAGTTCTCTGGGCATGGGATTTTGACATGTCACCCTAACCAAAAGGAATGAGTGGGAAACAATCAAGACAACACATAGAAGCACTTGCATTTGAATGAGTTTCAAGCATGCTTGGTTACTCGTGTGATCTGAGTGACTCAGTTTTGTAATTCAACTGTCGCGTGTTGCACCGCGACCTCCAGGCACCCCGGAGTTTTTGAAAAAAAATTTTCTGCGATTTTAACAAACCACTTTACTTCAACTTGAATTGGGCTAAAAATCCATCCCTGAAAATAAAAATTCTCTGAGTAGTGTGGAAATGCAGATTCTTACCCTGCCTGGGTTGTCCACTGAGCATTTCCGCGAACTCTAGTTGAAGTTCTCTGGGTATGGGATTTTGACATGTCACCCAAACCAAAAGGAATGAGTGGGAAGCAATCAAGAAAACAGATAGAAGCACTTGCATTTGAATGAGTTCAAGCATTCTTGTGTACTCGTGTGATCTGAGTGACTCAGTTTTGGAATACAACTGTCGCATGGTGCACCGCGACATCCAGGCACCCCGGAGTTTCTGAAAAAAAATTTTCTGCGATTTTCACGAAACCACTTTTCTTCAACTTGAATTGGGCTAAAAATCCATCCCTGACAATAAAAATTCTCTGAGTACTGTGGAAATGCTGATCCTTACCCTACCTGGGGTGTCCAATGAGCATTTCCGTGAACTCTACTTAAAGTTCTTTGGGATTGGGATTTTGACATGTTACCCAAACCAAAAGGAATGAGTGGGAAGCAATCAAGAAAACAGACAGAAGCACTTGCATTTGAATGAGTTTCAAGCATGCTTGTGTACTCGTGTGATCTGAGTGACTCAGTTTTGGAATACAACTATCGCGTGGTGCACCGCGACCTCCAGACACCCCGGAGTTTCTGAAAAAAAATTTTCTGCGATTTTCACGAAACCACTTTTCTTCAACTTGAATTGGGCTAAAAATCCATCCCTGAAAATAAAAATTCTCTGAGTAGTGTGGAAATGCTGATCTTTACCCTACCTGGGGTGTCCACTGAGCATTTCCGCGAACTCTACTTGAATTTCTCTGGGTATGGGATTTTGACATGTCACCCAAACCAAAAGGAATGAGTGGGAAACAAGCAAGAGAGTAGATAGAAGCACTTGAATTTGAATGAGTTTCAAGCATGCTTGGGTACTCGTGTGATCTGAGTGACTCAGTTTTGGAATACAACTGTCGCGTGGTGCACCGCGACCTCCAGGCACCCCGGAGTTTCTGAAAAAAATTTTTCTGTGATTTTCACGAAACCACTTTTCTTCAACTTGAATTGGGCTAAAAATCCATCCCTGACAATAAAAATTCTCTGAGTAGTGTGGAAATGCTGATCCTTACCCTACCTGGGGTGTCCAATGAGCATTTCCGTGAACTCTACTTAAAGTTCTTTGGGATTGGGATTTTGACATGTTACCCAAACCAAAAGGAATGAGTGGGAAACAATCAAGAAAGCAGATAGAAGCACTTGCATTTGAATGAGTTTCAAGCATGCTTGTGTACTCGTGTGATCTGAGTGACTCAGTTTTGGAATACAACTATCGCGTGGTGCACCGCGACCTCCAGACACCCCGGAGTTTCTGAAAAAAAATTTTCTGCGATTTTCACGAAACCTCTTTTCTTCAACTTGAATTGGGCTAAAAATCCATCCCTGAAAATAAAAATTCTCTGAGTAGTGTGGAAATGCTGATCCTTACCCTACCTGGGGTGTCCACTGAGGATTTCAGCGAACTCTACCTGAAGTTCTCTGGGCATGGGATTTTGACATGTTCCCCAAACCAAAAGGAATGAATGGGAAACAATCAAGAAAACAGATAGAAGCACTTGCATTTGAATGACTTTCAAGCATGGTTGGGTACTCGTGTGATCTGCGTGACTCAGTTTTGGAATACAACTGTCGCGTGGTGCACCGCGACCTCCAGGCACCCCGGAGTTTTTGAAAAAAAATTTTCTGCGATTTTCCCGAAACCACTTTTCTTCGACTTGAATTGGGCTAAAAATCCATGCCTGAAAATAAAAATTCTCTGAGTAGTGTGGAAATGCTGATCCTTAGCCTACCTGGGGTGTCTACTGAGCATTTCCGCGAACTCTAGTTGAAGTTCTCTGTGCATGGGATTTTGACATGTTCCCCAAACCAAAAGGAATGAGTGGGAAACAATCAACACAACAGATAGAAGCACTTGCATTTGAATGACTTTCAAGCATGCTTGGGTACTCGTGTGATCTGCGTGACTCAGTTTTGGAATACAACTGTCGCGTGGTGCACCGCGACCTTAAGGCACCCCGGAGTTTCTGAAAAAAAAATTTCTGCCATTTTCACGAAACCACTTTTTTTCAACTTGAATTGGGCTAAAAATCCATCCCTGAAAATAAAAATTCTCTGAGTTGTGTGGAAATACTGATCCTTACCCTAACTGGGGTGTCCACTGAGCATTTCCGCGAACTCTACTTGAAGTTCTCTGGGCATGGGATTTTGACATGTTACCCAAACAAAAAGGAATGAGTGGGAAGCAATCAAGAAAACAGACAGAAGCACTTGCATTTGAATGAGTTCAAGCATGCTTGTGTACTCGTGTGATCTGAGTGACTCAGTTTTGGAATACAACTGTCGTGTGGTGCACCGCGACCTCCAGACACCCCGGAGTTTCTGAAAAAAAATTTTCTGCGATTTTCACGAAACCACATTTCTTCAACTTGAATTGGGCTAAAAAGCCATCCCTGAAAATAAAAATTCTCTGAGTAGTGTGGAAATGCTGATCCTTACCCTACCTGGGGTGTCCACTGAGCATTTCCGTGAACTCTACTTGAATTTCTCTGGGTATGGGATTTTGACATGTCACCCAAACCAAAAGGAATGAGTGGGAAACAATCAAGAGAGTAGATAGAAGCACTTGAATTTGAATGAGTTTCAAGCATGCTTGGGTACTCGTGTGATCTGAGTGACTCAGTTTTGGAATACAACTGTCGCGTGGTGCACCGCGACCTCCAGGCACCCCGGAGGTTCTGAAAAAAAATTTTCTGTGATTTTCACGAAACCACTTTTCTTCAACTTGAATTGGGCTAAAAATCCATCCCTGAAAATAAAAATTTTCTGAGAAGTGTGGAAATGCTGAATCTTACCCTGCCTGGGTTGTCCACTGAGCATTTCAGCGAACTCTAGTTAAAGTTCTCTGTGCATGGGATTTTGACTTGTTACCCAAACCAAAAGGAATGAGTGGGAAACAATCAACACAACAGATAGAAGCAATTGCATTTGAATGACTTTCAAGCATGCCTGGGTACTCGTGTGATCTGAGTGACTCAGTTTTGGAATACAACGGTCGCGTGGTGCACCGCGACCTCCAGGCACAAATGGAGTTTCTGAAAAAAAAATTTCTGCGATTTTCACGAAACCACTTTTCTTCAACTTGAATTGGGCTAAAAATCCATTCCTAAAAATAACAATTCTCTGAGTAGTGTGGAAATGCTTATCCTTATTCTCCCTGGGGTGTCCACTGAGCATTTCCGCGAACTCTAGTTGAAGTTCTCTAGTTATGGGATTTTAACATGTCACCCAAACCAAAAGGAATGAGTGGGAAACAATCAAGAGAACAGGTAGAATCACTTGCATTTGAATGAGTTTCAAGCATGCTTGGGTACTCGTGTGATCTGCGTGACTCAGTTTTGGAATACAAGTGTTGCGTGGTGTACGGCGACCTCCAGGCACCCCGCTGTTTCTGAAAAAAAATTTTCTGGGATTTTCACGAAACCACTTTTCTTCAACTTGAATTGGGCTAAAAATCCATCCCTGAAAATAAAAATTCTCTGAGTTGTGTGGAAATGCTGATCCTTACCCTACCTGGGGTGTCCACTGAGAATTTCTGCGAACTCTACTTGAAGTTCGCTGGGCATGGGATTTTGACATGTTACCCAATTCAAAAGGAATGAGTGGGAAACAATCAAGACAACAGATAGAAGCACTTGCATTTGAATGAGTTTCAAGCATGCTTGGGTACTCGTGTGATCTGAGTGACTCAGTTTTGGAATACAACTGTCGCGTGGTGCACCGCGACCTCCAGGCACCCCGGAGTTTCTGAAAAAAAAATTTCTGCGATTTTCACGAAACCACTTTTCTTCAACTTGAATTGGGCTAAAAATCCATCCCTGAAAATAAAAATTCTCTGAGTAGTGTGGAAATGCTGATTCTTACCCTACCTGGGGTGTCCACTGAGCATTTTTGCGAACTCTACTTGAAGTTCTCTGGGCATGGGATTTTGATATGTTACCCAAACCAAAAGGAATGAGTGTGAAACAATCAAGACAACAGATAGAAGCACTTGCATTTGAATGAGTTTCAAGCTTGCTTGGGTACTCGTGTGATCTGCGTGACTCAGTTTTGGAATACAAGTGTCGCGTGGTGCACCACGACCTCCAGGCACCCCGGAGTTTCTGAAAAAAAATTTTCTGCGATTTTCACGAAACCACTTTTCTTCAACTTGAATTGGGCTAAAAATCCATCCCTGAAACTAAAAATTCTCTGAGTAGTGTGGAAATGCTGATCCTTACCCTACCTGGGGTGTCCACTGAGCATTTTTGCGAACTCTACTTGAAGTTCTCTGGGCATGGGATTTTGACATGTTACCCAAACCAATAGGAATGAGTGGGAAACAATCAACACAACAGATAGAATCACTTGAATTTGAAAGAGTTTCAAGCATGCTTGGGTACTCGTGTGATCTGCGTGACTCAGTTTTGGAATACAACTGTCGCGTGGTGCACCGCGACCTCCAGGCACCCCGGAGTTTCTGAAAAAAAATTTTCTGCGATTTTCACGAAACCACTTTTCTTCAACTTGAATTGGGCTAAAAATCCATCCCTGAAAATAAAAATTCTCTGAGTAGTGTGGAAATGCTGATTCTTACCCTGCCTGGGTTGTCCACTGAGCATTTCCACGAACTCTAGTTGAAGTTCTTTGGGTATGGGATTTTGACATGTCACTCAAACCAAAAGGAATGAGTGGGAAACAATCAAGAAAACAGATAGAAGCACTTGTATTTGAAGGAGTTTCAAGCATGCTTGGGTACTCGTGTGATCTGACTGACTCAGTTTTGGAATACAACTGTCGCGTGGTGCACCGCGACCTCCAGGCACCCTGGAGTTAATGAAAAAAAAATTTCTGCGATTTTCACGAAACCACTTTTCTTCAACTTGAATTGGGCTAAAAATCCATCCCTGAAAATAAAAATTCTCTGAGTAGTGTGGAAATGCTGATTCTTACCCTACCTGGGGTGTCCACTGAGCATTTTTGCGAACTCTACTTGAAGTTCTCTGGGCATGGGATTTTGACATGTTACCCAAACCAAAAGGAATGAGTGTGAAACAATCAAGACAACAGATAGAATCAATTGAATTTGAATGAGTTTCAAGCATGCTTGGGTACTCGTGTGATCTGCGTGACTCAGTTTTGGAATACAACTGTCGCGTGGTGCACCGCGACCTCCAGGCACCCCGGAGTTTCTGAAAAAAAATTTTCTGCGATTTTCACGAAACCACTTTTCTTCAACTTGAATTGGGCTAAAAATCTATCCCTGAAAATAAAAATTCTCTGAGTAGTGTGGAAATGCTGATTCTTACCCTGCCTGGGTTGTCCACTGAGCATTTCCGCGAACTCTAGTTGAAGTTCTTTGGGTATGGGATTTTGACATGTCACTCAAACCAAAAGGAATGAGTGGGAAACAATCAAGAAAACAGATAGAAGCACTTGCATTTGAAGGAGTTTCAAGCATGCTTGGGTACTCGTCTGATCTGACTGACTCAGTTTTGGAATACAACTGTCGCGTGGTGCACCGCGACGTCCAGGCACCCTGGAGTTTCTGAAAAAAAATTTTCTGCGATTTTCACGAAACCACTTTTCTTCAACTTGAATTGGGCTAAAAATCCATCCCTGAAAATAAAAATTCTCTGAGTAGTGTGGAAATGCTGATTCTTACCCTGCCTGGGTTGTCCACTGAGCATTTCCACGAACTCTAGTTGAAGTTCTTTGGGTATGGGATTTTGACATGTCACTCAAACCAAAAGGAATGAGTGGGAAACAATCAAGAAAACAGATAGAAGCACTTGTATTTGAAGGAGTTTCAAGCATGCTTGGGTACTCGTGTGATCTGACTGACTCAGTTTTGGAATACAACTGTCGCGTGGTGCACCGCGAACTCCAGGCACCCTGGAGTTAATGAAAAAAAAATTTCTGCGATTTTCACGAAACCACTTTTCTTCAACTTGAATTGGGCTAAAAATCCATCCCTGAAAATAAAAATTCTCTGAGTAGTGTGGAAATGCTGATTCTTACCCTGCCTGGGTTGTCCACTGAGCATTTCCACGAACTCTAATTGAAGTTCTTTGGGTATGGGATTTTGACATGTCACTCAAACCAAAAGGAATGAGTGGGAAACAATCAAGAAAACAGATAGAAGCACTTGTATTTGAAGGAGTTTCAAGCATGCTTGGGTACTCGTGTGATCTGACTGACTCAGTTTTGGAATACAACTGTCGCGTGGTGCACCACGATCTCCAGGCACCCCGGAGTTTCTGAAAAAAAATTTTCTGCGATTTTAACGAAACCACTTTTCTTCGACTTGAATTGGGCTAAAAATCCATTCCTGAAAATAAAAATTCTCTGAGTAGTGTGGAAATGCTGATCCTTACCCTACCTGGGGTGTCCACTGAGCATTTCCGCGAACTCTACTTGAAGTTCTCTGGGCATGGGATTTTGACATGTTACCCAAACCAATAGGAATGAGTGGGAAACAATCAACACAACAGATAGAATCACTTGAATTTGAATGAGTTTCAAGCATGCTTAGGTACTCGTGTGATCTGCGTGACTCAGTTTTGGAATACAACTGTCGCGTGGTGCACCGCGACCTCAAGGCACCCCGGAGTTTCTGAAAAAAAATTTTCTGCGATTTTCACGAAACCACTTTTCTTCAACTTGAATTGGGCTAAAAATCTATCCCTGAAAATAAAAATTCTCTAAGTAGTGTGGAAATGCTGATTCTTACCCTGCCTGTGTTGTCCACTGAGGATTTCCGCGAACTCTAGTTGAAGTTCTTTGGGTATGGGATTTTGACATGTCACTCAAACCAAAAGGAATGAGTGGGAAACAATCAAGAAAACAGATAGAAGCACTTGCATTTGAAGGAGTTTCAAGCATGCTTGGGTACTCGTCTGATCTGACTGACTCAGTTTTGGAATACAACTGTCGCGTGGTGCACCGCGACGTCCAGGCACCCTGGAGTTTCTGAAAAAAAATTTTCTGCGATTTTCACGAAACCACTTTTCTTCAACTTGAATTGGGCTAAAAATCCATCCCTGAAAATAAAAATTCTCTGAGTAGTGTGGAAATGCTGATTCTTACCCTGCCTGGGTTGTCCACTGAGCATTTCCACGAACTCTAGTTGAAGTTCTTTGGGTATGGGATTTTGACATGTCACTCAAACCAAAAGGAATGAGTGGGAAACAATCAAGAAAACAGATAGAAGCACTTGTATTTGAAGGAGTTTCAAGCATGCTTGGGTACTCGTGTGATCTGACTGACTCAGTTTTGGAATACAACTGTCGCGTGGTGCACCGCGACCTCCAGGCACCCTGGAGTTAATGAAAAAAAAATTTCTGCGATTTTCACGAAACCACTTTTCTTCAACTTGAATTGGGCTAAAAATCCATCCCTGAAAATAAAAATTCTCTGAGTAGTGTGGAAATGCTGATTCTTACCCTACCTGGGGTGTCCACTGAGCATTTTTGCAAACTCTACTTGAAGTTCTCTGGGCATGGGATTTTGACATGTTACCCAAACCAAAAGGAATGAGTGTGAAACAATCAAGACAACAGATAGAATCAATTGAATTTGAATGAGTTTCAAGCATGCTTGGGTACTCGTGTGATCTGCGTGACTCAGTTTTGGAATACAACTGTCGCGTGGTGCACCGCGACCTCCAGGCACCCCGGAGTTTCTGAAAAAAAATTTTCTGCGATTTTCACGAAACCACTTTTCTTCAACTTGAATTGGGCTAAAAATCTATCCCTGAAAATAAAAATTCTCTGAGTAGTGTGGAAATGCTGATTCTTACCCTGCCTGGGTTGTCCACTGAGTATTTTCGCGAACTCTAGTTGAAGTTCTCTAGGTATGGGATTTTGACGTCACCCAAACCAAAAGGAATGAGTGGGAAACAATTTAGACAACAGATAGAAGCACTTGCATTTGAATGAGTTTCAAGCATGCTTGGGTATTCGTGTGATCTGAGTGACTCAGGTTTGGAATACAACAGTCGCGTGGTGCACCGCAATCTCCAGGGACCCCGGAGTTTCTGAAAAAAAAAATTCTGCGATTTTCACGAAACCACTTTCCTTCAAGTTGAATTGGGCTAAAAATCCATCCCTGAAATTAAAAATTCCCTGAGTAGTGTGGAAATGCTGATCCTTACCCTACCAGGGTTGTCCACTGAGCATTTCCGAGAACTCTAGTTGAAGTTCTCTGGGCATGGGATTTTGACATGTCACCCTAACCAAAAGGAATGAGTGGGAAACAATCAAGACAACAGATAGAAGCACTTGCATTTGAATGAGTTTCAAGTATGCTTGGGTACTCGTGTGATCTGACTGACTCAGTTTTGGAATACAACTGTCGCGTGGTGCACCGCGACCTCCAGGTACCCTGGAGTTTCTGAAAAAAAATTTTCTGCGATTTTCACGAAACCACTTTTCTTCAACTTGAATTGGGCTAAAAATCCATGCCTGAAAATAAAAATTCTCTGAGTAGGGTGGAAATGCTGATCCTTACCCTACCTGGGGTGTCCACTGAGCAATTCCACGAACTCTACTTGAAGTTCTCTGGGCATGGGATTTTGACATGTTACCCAATTCAAAAGGAATGAGTGGGAAACAATCAAGACAACAGATAGAAGCACTTGCATTTGAATGAGTTTCAAGCATGCTTGAGTACTCGTGTGATCTGAGTGACTCAGTTTTGGAATACAACTGTCGCGTGGTGCACCGCAACCTCTATGAACCCCGGAGTTTCTGAAAAAAAATTTTCTGCGATTTTCACGAAACCACTTTTCTTCAACTTGAATTGGGCTAAAAATCTATCCCTGAAAATAAAAATTCTCTGAGTAGTGTGGAAATGCTGATTCTTACCCTGCCTGGGTTGTCCACTGAGCATTTCCACGAACTCTAGTTGAAGTTCTTTGGGTATGGGATTTTGACATGTCACTCAAACCAAAAGGAATGAGTGGGAAACAATCAAGAAAACAGATAGAAGCACTTGCATTTGAAGGAGTTTCAAGCATGCTTTGGTACTCGTGTGATCTGACTGACTCAGTTTTGGAATACAACTGTCGCGTGGTGCACCGCGACCTCCAGGCACCCCGGAGTTTCTGAAAAAAAATTTTCTGCGATTTTCACAAAACCACTTTTCTTCAACTTCAATTGGGCTAAAAATCCATCCCTGAAAATAAAAATTCTCTGAGTAGTGTGGAAATATTGATCCTTACCCTACCTGGGGTGTCCACAGAGCATTTCTGCGAACTCTACTTGAAGTTCTCTGGGCATAGGATTTTGACTTGTTACCCAAACCAAAAGGAAAGAGTGTGAAACAATCAAGACAACAGATAGAAGCACTTGCATTTGAATGAGTTTCAAGCATGCTTGGGTACTCGTGTGATCTGAGTGACTCAGTTTTGGAATACAAGTGTCGCGTGGTGCACCGCGAACTCCAGGCACCCTGCAGTTTCTGAAAAAAAAATTTCTGCGATTTTCACGAAACCACTTTTCTTCAACTTGAATTGGGCTAAAAATCCATCCCTGAAAATAAAAATTCTCTGAGTAATGTGGAAATGCAGATTCTTACCCTGCCTGGGTTGTCCACTGAGCATTTCCGCGAACTCTAGTTGATGTTCTCTGTGCATGGGATTTTGACATGTTACCCAAACCAAAAGGAATGAGTGGGAAACAATCAACACAACAGATAGAAGCACTTGCATTTGAATGAGTTTCAAGCATGCTTGGGTACTTGTGTGATCTTATTGACTCAGTTTTGGAATACAACTGTCGCGTGGTGCACCGCGACCTCCAGTCACCCCGGAGTTTTTGAAAAAAAATTTTCTGCGATTTTCACGAAATCACTTTTCTTCGACTTGAATTGAGCTAAAAATCCATGCCTGAAAATAAAAATTCTCTGAGTAGTGTGGAAATTCTGATCCTTACCCTACCTGGGGTGTCCACTGAGCATTTCTGCGAACTCTAGTTGAAGTTCTCTGTGCATGGGATTTTGACATGTTACCCAAACCAAAAGGAATGAGTGGGAAACAATCAACACAACAGATAGAAGCACTTGCATTTGAATGAGTTTCAAGCATGCTTGGGTACTTGTGTGATCTGAGTGACTCAGTTTTGGAATACAACTGTAGCGTGGTGCACAGCGACCTCCAGGCACCCCGGAGTTTCTGAAAAAAAATTTTCTGCGATTTTCACGAAACCACTTTTCTTCAACTTGAATAGGGCTAAAAATCTATCCCTGAAAATAAAAATTCTCTGAGTAGTGTGGAAATGCTGATTCTTACCCTGCCTGGGTTGTCCACTGAGCATTTCCACGAACTCTAGTTGAAGTTCTTTGGGTATGGGATTTTGACATGTCACTCAAACCAAAAGGAATGAGTGGGAAACAATCAAAAAAACAGATAGAAGCACTTGGATTTGAAGGAGATTCAAGCATGCTTGGGTACTCGTGTGATCTGCGTGACTCAGTTTTGGAATACAACTGTCGCGTGGTGCACCGCGACCTCCAGGCACCCCGGAGTTTCTGAAAAAAAATTTTCTGCGATTTTCACGAAACCACTTTTCTTCAACTTGAATTGGGCTAAAAATCCATCCCTGAAAATAAAAATTCTCTGAGTAGTGTGGAAATATTGATCCTTACCCTACCTGGGGTGTCCACTGAGCATTTCTGCGAACTCTACTTGAAGTTCTCTGGGCATGGGATTTTGACAAGTTACCCAAACCAAAAGGAATGAGTGTGAAACAATCAAGACAACAGATAGAAGCACTTGCATTTGAATGAGTTTCAAGCATGCCTGGGTACTCGTGTGATCTGAGTGAGTCAGTTTTGGAATACAACTGTCGCGTGGTGCACCGCGACCTCCAGGCACCCCGGAGTTTCTGAAAAAAAAATTTCTGCGATTTTCACGAAACCACTTTCCTTCAAGTTGAATTGGGCTAAAAATATATCCCTGAAAATAAAAATTCCCTGAGTAGTGTGGAAATGCTGATCCTTACCCTACCTGGGGTGTCCACTGAGCATTTTCGAGAACTCTAGTTGAAGTTCTCTGGGCATGGGATTTTGACATGTTACCCAATGCAAATGGAATGAGTGGGAAACAATCAACACAACAGATAGAAGCACTTGCATTTGAATGAGTTTCAAGCATGCTTGGGTACTCGTGTGATCTGAGTGACTCAGTTTTGGAATACAACTGTCGCGTGGTGCACCGCGACCTCCAGGCACCCCGGAGTTTCTGAAAAAAAATTTTCTGCGATTTTCACGAAACCACTTTTCTTCAACTTGAATTGGCCTAAAAATCTATCCCGGAAAATAAAAGTTCTCTGAGTAGTGTGGAAATGCTGATTCTTACCCTGCCTAGGTTGTCCACTGAGCATTTCCACGAACTCTAGTTGAAGTTCTCTGTGCATGGGATTTTGACATGTTACCCAAACCAAAAGGAATGAGTGGGAAACAATCAACAGAAGAGATAGAAGAACTTGCATTTGAATGAGTTTCAAGCATGCTTGGGTACTCGTGTGATCTGAGTGACTCAGTTTTGGAATACAACTGTCGCGTGGTGCACCGCTACCTCCAGGCACCCCGGAGTTTCTGAAAAAAAATTTTCTGCGATTTTCACGAAACCACCTTTCTTCAACTTGAATTGGGCTAAAAATCCATCCCTGAAAATAAAAATTCTCTGAGTAGTGTGGAAATGCTGATCCTTATACTACCAGGGGTGTCCACTGAGCATTCTTGCGAACTCTACTTGAAGTTCTCTGGGCATGGGATTTTGACATGTTCCCCAAACCAAAAGGAATGAGTGGGAAACAATCAACACAACAGATAGAATCACTTGCATTTGAATGAGTTTCAAGCATGCTTGGGTACTCGTGTGATTTGCTTGACTCAGTTTTGGAATAGAAGTGTCGCGTGGTGCACCACGACCTCCAGGCACCCCGGAGTTTCTGAAAAAAAATGTTCTGCGATTTTCACGAAACCACTTTCCTTCAAGTTGAATTGGGCTAAAAATATATCCCTGAAAATAAAAATTCCCTGAGTAGTGTGGAAATGCTGATCCTTACCCTACCTGGGGTGTCCACTGAGCATTTTCGAGAACTCTAGTTGAAGTTCTCTGGGCATGGGATTTTGACATGTTACCCAATGCAAATGGAATGAGTGGGAAACAATCAAGACAACAGATAGAAGCACTTGCATTTGAATGAGTTTCAAGCATGCTTGGGTACTCGTGTGATCTGAGTGACTCAGTTTTGGAATACAACTGTCGCGTGGTGCACCGCGACCTCCAGGCACCCCGGAGTTTCTGAAAAAAAATTTTCTGCGATTTTCACGAAACCACTTTTCTTCAACTTGAATTGGCCTTAAAATCTATCCCGGAAAATAAAAGTTCTCTGAGTAGTGTGGAAATGCTGATTCTTACCCTGCCTGGGTTGTCCACTGAGCATTTCCACGAACTCTAGTTGAAGTTCTCTGTGCATGGGATTTTGACATGTTACCCAAACCAAAAGGAATGAGTGGGAAACAATCAACACAAGAGATAGAAGAACTTGCATTTGAATGAGTTTCAAGCATGCTTGGGTACTCGTGTGATCTGAGTGACTCAGTTTTGGAATACAAGTGTTGCGTGGTGCACCGCGACCTCCAGGCACCCCGGAGTTTCTGAAAAAAAATTTTCTGCGATTTTCACGAAACCACTTTTCTTCAACTTGAATTGGGCTAAAAATCCACCCCTGAAAATAAAAATTCTCTGAGTAGTGTGGAAATACTGATCCTTACCCTACCTGGGGTGTGCACTGAGCATTTCCGCGAACTCTACTTGAACTTCTCTGGGCATGGGATTTTGACATGTTACCCAAACCAAAAGGAATGAGTGGGAAACAATCAAGACAACAGATAGAAGCACTTGCATTTGAATGAGTTTCAAGAATGCTTGGGTACTCGTGTGGTCTGAGTGACTCAGTTTTGGAAAACAACTGTCGCTTGTTGCACCACGACCTCCAGGCACCCCGGAGTTTCTGAAAAAAAATTTTCTGCGATTTTCACGAAACCACTTTTCTTCAACTTGAATTGGGCTAAAAATCCATCCCTGAAAATAAAAATTCTCTGAGTAGTGTGGAAATACTGATCCTTACCCTACCTGGGGTGTGCACTGAGCATTTCCGCGAACTCTACTTGAAGTTCTCTGGGCATGGGATTTTGACATGTTACCCAAACCAAAAGGAATGAGTGGGAAACAATCAACACAACAGATAGAAGCACTTGCATTTGAATGAGTTTCAAGCATGCTTGGGTACTCGTGTGATCTGAGTGACTCAGTTTTGGAATACAACTGTCGCGTGGTGCACCGCGACCTCCAGGCACCCCGGAGTTTTTGAAAAAAAATTTTCTGCGATTTTAACGAAACCACTTTTCTTCGACTTGAATTGGGCTAAAAATCCATCCCTGAAAAAAAAAATTCTCTGAGTAGTGTGGAAATGCTGATCCTTACCCTACCTGGGGTGTCCACTGAGCATTTTCGAGAACTCTAGTTGAAGTTCTCTGGGCATGGGATTTTGACATGTCACCCTAACCAAAAGGAATGAGTGGGAAACAATCAAGACAACAGATAGAAGCACTTGCATTTGAATGAGTTTCAAGCATGCTTGGGTACTCGTGTGATCTGAGTGACTCAGTTTTGGAATACAACTGTCGCGTAGTGCACCGCGACCTCCAGGGACCCCGGAGTTTCTGAAAAAAAAATTTCTGCGATTTTCACGAAACCACGTTTCTTCAACTTGAATTGGGCTAAAAATCCATCCCTGAAAATAAAAATTCCCTGAGTAGAGTGGAAATGCTGATCCTTACCCTACCTGGGGTGTCCACTGAGCATTTTCGAGAACTCTAGTTGAAGTTCTCTGGGCATAGGATTTTGACATGTCACCCTAACCAAAAGGAATGAGTGGGAAACAATCAACACAACAGATAGAAGCACTTGCATTTGAATGAGTTTCAAGCATGCATGGGTACTCGTGTGATCTGAGTGACTCAGTTTTTGAATACAACTGTCGCGTGGTGCACCGCGACCTCCAGGCACCCCGGAGTTTCTGAAAAAAAATTTTCTGCGATTTTCACGAAACCACTTTTCTTCAACTTGAATTGGGCTAAAAATCCATCACTGAAAATAAAAATTCTCTGAGTAGTGTGGAAATGCAGATTCTTACCCTGCCTGGGTTGTCCACTGAGCATTTCCGCGAACTCTAGTTGAAGTTCTCTGGGTATAGGATTTTGACATGTCACCCAAACTAAAAGGAATGAGTGGGAAACAATCAACACAACACATAGAACCACTTGCATTTGAATGACTTTCAATCATGCTTGGGTACTCGTGTGATCTGCGTGACTCAGTTTTGGAATACAAGTGTCGCGTGGTGCACCACGACCTCCAGGCACCCCGGAGTTTCTGAAAAAAAATTTTCTGCGATTTTCACGAAACCACTTTCCTTCAAGTTGAATTGGGCTAAAAATAAATCCCTGAAAATAAAAATTCCCTGAGTAGTGTGGAAATGCTGATCCTTACCCTACCTGGGGTGTCCACTGAGCATTTTTGAGAAATCTAGTTGAAGTTCTCTGGGCATGGGATTTTGACATGTCACCCTAACCAAAAGGAATGAGTGGGAAACAATCAAGACAACAGATAGAAGCACTTGCATTTGAATGAGTTTCAAGCATGCTTGGGTACTCGTGTGATCTGAGTGACTCAGTTTTGGAATACAACTGTCGCGTGGTGCACCGCGACCTCCAGGCACCCTGGAGTTTCTGAAAAAAAAATTTCTGCGATTTTCACGAAACCACTTTTTTTCAACTTGAATTGGGCTAAAAATCCATCCCTGAAAATAAAAATTCTCTGAGTAGTGTGGAAATGCTGATTCTTACCCTACTTGGGGTGTCCACTGAGCATTTCCGCGAACTCTACTTGAAGTTCTATGGGTATGGGATTTTGACATGTCACCCAAACCAAAAGGAATGAGTGGGAAACAATCAACACAACAGATAGAATAACTTGCATTTGAATGAGTTTCAAGCATGCTTGGGTACTCGTGTGATCTGCGTGACTCAGTTTTGGAATACAAGTGTTGCGTGGTGCACCGCGACCTCCAGGCACCCCGGAGTTTCTGAAAAAAATTTTTTTGCGATTTTCACGAAACCACTTTTCTTCAACTTGAATTGGGCTTAAAATTCAACCCTGAAAATAAAAATTCTTTGAGTAGTGTGGAAATGCAAATTCTTACCCTGCCTCGGTTGTCCACTGAGCATTGCCGCGAACTCTAGTTGAAGTTCTCTGGGTATGGGATTTTGACATGTCACCCAAACCAAAAGGAATGAGTGGGAAACAATCAAGACAACAGATAGAAGCACTTGCATTTGAATGAGTTTCAACCATGCTTGGGTAATCGTGTGATCTGAGTGACTCAGTTTTGGAATACAACTGTCGCGTGGTGCACCGCGACCTCCAGGCACCGGAGTTTCTGAAAAAAAAATTTCTGCGATTTTCACGAAACCACTTTTCTTCAACTTGAATTGGGCTAAAAATCCATCCCTGAAAATAAAAATTCCCTGAGTAGTGTGGAAATGCTGATCCTTACCCTACCTGGGGTGTCCACTGAGCATTTTCGAGAACTCTAGTTGAAGTTCTCTGGGTATAGGATTTTGACATGTCACCCAAACCAAAAGGAATGAGTGGGAAACAATCAAGACAACAGATAGAAGCACTTGCATTTGAATGAGTTTCAAGCATGCTTGGGTACTCGTGTGATCTGCGTGACTCAGTTTTGGAATACAAGTGTCGCGTGGTACACCACGACCTCCAGGCACCCCGGAGTTTCTGAAAAAAAATTTTCTGCGATTTTCACGAAACCACTTTTCTTCAACTAGAATTGGGCTAAAAATACATCCCTGAAAATAAAAATTCTCTGAGTAGTGTGGAAATGGTGATCCTTACCCTACCTGGGGTGTCCACTGAGCATTTCCGCGAACTCTACTTGAAGTTCTCTGGGCATGGGATTTTGACATGTTACCCAATTCAAAAGGAATGAGTGGGAAACAATCAACACAACAGACAGAATCACTTGCATTTGAATGAGTTTCAAGCATGCTTGGGTACTCGTGTGATCTGCTTGACTCAGTTTTGGAATACAAGTGTTGCGTGGTGCACCGTGACCTCCAGGCACCCCGGAGTTTCTGAAAAAAAATTTTCTGCGATTTTCACGCAACCACTTTTCTTCAACTTGAATTGGGCTAAAAATCCATCCCTGAAAATAAAAATTCTCTGAGTAGTGTGGAAATGCAGATTCTTACCCTGCCTGGGTTGTCCACTGAGCATTTCCGCGAACTCTAGTTGAAGTTCTCTGGGCATGTGATTTTGACATGTTACCCAATTCAAAAGGAATGAGTGGGAAACAATCAACACAACAGATAGAAGCACTTGCATTTGAATGAGTTTCAAGCATGCTTGGGTACTCGTGTGATCTGAGTGACTCAGTTTTGGAATACAACTGTCGCGTGGTGCACCTCGACCTCCAGGCACCCCGGAGTTTCTGAAAAAAAATTTTCTGTGATTTTCACGAAACCACTTTTCTTCAAGTTGAATTGGGCTAAAAATCCATCCCTGAAAATAAAAATTCTCTGAGTAGTGTGGAAATGCAGATTCTTACCCTGCCTGGGTTGTCCACTGAGCATTTCCGCGAACTCTAGTTGAAGTTCTCTAGGTATGGGATTTTGACATGTCACCCAAACCAAAAGGAATGAGTGGGAAACAATCAACACAACAGATAGAATCACTTGCATTTGAATGAGTTTCAAGCATGCTTGGGTACTCGTGTGATCTGCGTGACTCAGTTTTGGAATACAAGTGTCGCGTGGTGCACCACGACCTCCAGGCTCCCCGGAGTTTCTGAAAAAAAATTTTCTGCGATTTTCACGAAACCACTTTCCTTCAAGTTGAATTGGGCTAAAAATATATCCCTGAAAATAAAAATTCCCTGTGTAGTGTGGAAATGCTGATCCTTACCCTACCTGGGGTGTCCACTGAGCATTTTCGAGAACTCTAGTTGAAGTTCTCTGGGCATGGGATTTTGACATGTTACCCAATGCAAATGGAATGAGTGGGAAACAATCAAGACAACAGATAGAAGCACTTGCATTTGAATGAGTTTCAAGCATGCTTGGGTACTCGTGTGATCTGAGTGACTCAGTTTTGGAATACAACTGTCGCGTGGTGCACCGCGACCTCCAGGCAACCCGGAGTTTCTGAAATAAAATTTTCTGCGATTTTCACGAACCACTTTTCTTCAACTTGAATTGGGCTAAAAATCTATCCCTGAAAATAAAAATTCTCTGAGTAGTGTGGAAATGCAGATCCTTACCCTACCTGGGGTGTCCACTGAGCATTTCCGCGAACTCTACTTGAAGTTCTCTGGGCATGGGATTTTGACATGTTCCCCAAACCAAAAGGAATGAGTGGGAAATAATCAACACAACAGATAGAATCACTTGCATTTGAATGAGTTTCAAGCATGCTTGGGTACTCGTGTGATTTGCTTGACTCAGTTTTGGAATAGAAGTGTCGCGTGGTGCACCACGACCTCCAGGCACCCCGGAGTTTCTGAAAAAAAATTTTCTGCGATTTTCACGAAACCACTTTCCTTCAAGTTGAATTGGGCTAAAAATATATCCCTGAAAATAAAAATTCCCTGAGTAGTGTGGAAATGCTGATCCTTACCCTACCTGGGGTGTCCACTGAGCATTTTCGAGAACTCTAGTTGAAGTTCTCTGGGCATGGGATTTTGACATGTTACCCAATGCAAATGGAATGAGTGGGAAACAATCAAGACAACAGATAGAAGCACTTGCATTTGAATGAGTTTCAAGCATGCTTGGGTACTCGTGTGATCTGAGTGACTCAGTTTTGGAATATAACTGTCGCGTGGTGCACCGCGACCTCCAGGCACCCCGGAGTTTCTGAAAAAAAATTTTCTGCGATTTTCACGAAACCACTTTTCTTCAACTTGAATTGGCCTAAAAATCTATCCCGGAAAATAAAAGTTCTCTGAGTAGTGTGGAAATGCTGATTCTTACCCTGCCTGGGTTGTCCACTGAGCATTTCCACGAACTCTAGTTGAAGTTCTCTGTGCATGGGATTTTGACATGTTACCCAAACCAAAAGGAATGAGTGGGAAACAATCAACAGAAGAGATAGAAGAACTTGCATTTGAATGAGTTTCAAGCATGCTTGGGTACTCGTGTGATCTGAGTGACTCAGTTTTGGAATACAACTGTCGCGTGGTGCACCGCTACCTCCAGGCACCCCGGAGTTTCTGAAAAAAAATTTTCTGCGATTTTCACGAAACCACCTTTCCTCAACTTGAATTGGGCTAAAAATCCATCCCTGAAAATAAAAATTCTCTGAGTAGTGTGGAAATGCTGATCCTTACACTACCAGGGGTGTCCACTGAGCATTCTTACGAACTCTACTTGAAGTTCTCTGGGCATGGGATTTTGACATGTTCCCCAAACCAAAAGGAATGAGTGGGAAACAATCAACACAACAGATAGAATCACTTGCATTTGAATGAGTTTCAAGCATGCTTGGGTACTCGTGTGATTTGCTTGACTCAGTTTTG
This sequence comes from Atractosteus spatula, assembly GCF_055471065.1. Taxonomy (NCBI): domain Eukaryota; kingdom Metazoa; phylum Chordata; class Actinopteri; order Semionotiformes; family Lepisosteidae; genus Atractosteus; species Atractosteus spatula. The sequence continues at coordinate 1,736,846 of NC_142710.1, forward strand.
GAATAGAAGTGTCGCGTGGTGCACCACGACCTCCAGGCACCCCGGAGTTTCTGAAAAAAAATTTTCTGCGATTTTCACGAAACCACTTTCCTTCAAGTTGAATTGGGCTAAAAATATATCCCTGAAAATAAAAATTCCCTGAGTAGTGTGGAAATGCTGATCCTTACCCTACCTGGGGTGTCCACTGAGCATTTTCGAGAACTCTAGTTGAAGTTCTCTGGGCATGGGATTTTGACATGTTACCCAATGCAAATGGAATGAGTGGGAAACAATCAAGACAACAGATAGAAGCACTTGCATTTGAATGAGTTTCAAGCATGCTTGGGTACTCGTGTGATCTGAGTGACTCAGTTTTGGAATACAACTGTCGCGTGGTGCACCGCGACCTCCAGGCACCCCGGAGTTTCTGAAAAAAAATTTTCTGCGATTTTCACGAAACCACTTTTCTTCAACTTGAATTGGCCTTAAAATCTATCCCGGAAAATAAAAGTTCTCTGAGTAGTGTGGAAATGCTGATTCTTACCCTGCCTGGGTTGTCCACTGAGCATTTCCACGAACTCTAGTTGAAGTTCTCTGTGCATGGGATTTTGACATGTTACCCAAACCAAAAGGAATGAGTGGGAAACAATCAACACAAGACATAGAAGAACTTGCATTTGAATGAGTTTCAAGCATGCTTGGGTACTCGTGTGATCTGAGTGACTCAGTTTTGGAATACAAGTGTCGCGTGGTACACCACGACCTCCAGGCACCCCGGAGTTTCTGAAAAAAAAATTTCTGCGATTTTCACGAAACCACTTTTCTTCAACTTGAATTGGGCTAAATATCCATCCCTGAAAATAAAAATTCTCTGAGTAGTGTGGAAATGCTGATCCTTACCCTACCTGGGGTGTCCACTGAGCATTTCAGCGAACTCTACTTGAAGTTCTCTGGGCATGGGATTTTGACATGTTACCCAATTCAAAAGGAATGAGTGGAAAACAATCAAGAAAACAGATAGAAGCACTTGCAGTTGAATGAGTTTCAAGCATGATTGGGTACTCGTGTGATCTGAGTGACTCAGTTTTGGAATACAAGTGTCGCGTGGTGCACCGCGACCTCCAGGCACCCCGGAGTTTCTGAAAAAAAAATTTCTGCGATTTTCACGAAACCACTTTTCTTCAACTTGAATTGGGCTAAAAATCCATCCCTGAAAATAAAAATTCTCTGAGTAGTGTGGAAATGCTGATCCTTACCCTAACTGGTGTGTCCACTGAGCATTTCCGCGAACTCTACCTGAAGTTCTCTGTGCATGGGATTTTGACATGTCACCCAAACCAAAAGGAATGAGTGGGAAACAATCAAGACAACAGATAGAAGCACTTGCATTTGAATGAGTTTCAAGAATGCTTGGGTACTCGTGTGGTCTGAGTGACTCAGTTTTGGAAAACAACTGTCGCTTGTTGCACCACGACCTCCAGGCACCCCGGAGTTTCTGAAAAAAAATTTTCTGCGATTTTCACGAAACCACTTTTCTTCAACTTGAATTGGGCTAAAAATCCATCCCTGAAAATAAAAATTCTCTGAGTAGTGTGGAAATACTGATCCTTACCCTACCTGGGGTGTGCACTGAGCATTTCCGCGAACTCTACTTGAAGTTCTCTGGGCATGGGATTTTGACATGTTACCCAAACCAAAAGGAATGAGTGGGAAACAATCAACACAACAGATAGAAGCACTTGCATTTGAATGAGTTTCAAGCATGCTTGGGTACTCGTGTGATCTGAGTGACTCAGTTTTGGAATACAACTGTCGCGTGGTGCACCGCGACCTCCAGGCACCCCGGAGTTTTTGAAAAAAAATTTTCTGCGATTTTAACGAAACCACTTTTCTTCGACTTGAATTGGGCTAAAAATCCATCCCTGAAAATAAAAATTCTCTGAGTAGTGTGGAAATGCTGATCCTTACCCTACCTGGGGTGTCCACTGAGCATTTTCGAGAACTCTAGTTGAAGTTCTCTGGGCATGGGATTTTGACATGTCACCCTAACCAAAAGGAATGAGTGGGAAACAATCAACACAACAGATAGAATCACTTGCATTTGAATGAGTTTCAAGCATGCTTGGGTACTCGTGTGATTTGCTTGACTCAGTTTTGGAATAGAAGTGTCGCGTGGTGCACCACGACCTCCAGGCACCCTGGAGTTTCTGAAAAAAAATTTTCTGCGATTTTCACGAAACCACTTTTCTTCAACTAGAATTGGGCTAAAAATCCATCCCTGAAAATAAAAATTCTCTGAGTAGTGTGGAAATGCTGATCCTTACCCTACCTGGGGTGTCCACTGAGCATTTCCGCGAACTCTACTTGAAGTTCTCTGTGCATGGGATTTTGACATGTTCCCCAATTCAAAAGGAATGAGTGGGAAACAATCAAGACAACAGATAGAAGCACTTGCATTTGAATGAGTTTCAAGCATGCTTTGGTACTCGTGTGATCTGAGTGACTCAGTTTTGGAATACAAGTGTCGCGTGGTGCACCACGACCTCCAGGCACCCCTGAGTTTCTGAAAAAAAATTTTCTGCGATTTTCACGAAACCACTTTTCTTCAACTAGAATTGGGCTAAAAATCCATCCCTGAAAATAAAAATTCTCTGAGTAGTGTGGAAATGCTTATCCTTACCCTGCCTGGGTTGTCCACTGAGCATTTCCACGAACTCTAGTTGAAGTTCTCTGTGCATAGGATTTTGACATGTCACCCTAACCAAAAGGAATGAGTGGGAAACAATCAAGACAACAGATAGAAGCACTTGCATTTGAATGAGTTTCAAGCATGCTTGGGTACTCGTGTGATCTGAGAGACTCAGTTTTGGAATACAACTGTCGCGTGGTGCACCGCGACCTCCAGGCACCCCGGAGTTTCAGAAAAAAAAATTTCTGCGATTTTCACGAAACCACTTTTCTTCAACTTGAATTGGGCTAAAAATCCATCCCTGAAAATAAAAATTCTCTGAGTAGTGTGGAACTGCTGATCCTTACCCTACCAGGGGTGTCCACTGAGCATTCTTGCGAACTCTACTTGAAGTTCTCTGGGCATGGGATTTTGACATGTTCCCCAAACCAAAAGGAATGAGTGGGAAACAATCAACACAACAGATATAATCACTTGCATTTGAATGAGTTTCAAGCATGCTTGGGTACTCGTGTGATCTGCTTGACTCAGTTTTGGAAAACAAGTGTCGCGTGGTGCACCACGACCTCCAGGCACCCCGTAGTTTCTGAAAAAAAATCTTCTGCGATTTTCACGAAACCACTTTTCTTCAACTAGAATTGGGCTAAAAATCTATCCCTGAAAATAAAAATTCTCTGAGTAGTGTGGAAATGCTGATCCTTACCCTACCTGGGGTGTCCACTGAGTATTTCCGCGAACTCTACTTGAAGTTCTCTGGGCATGGGATTTTGACATGTTACCCAATTCAATAGGAATGAGTGGGAAACAATCAAGACAACAGATAGAAGCACTTGCATTTGAATGAGTTTCAAGCATGCTTGGGTACTCGTATGATCTGAGTGACTCAATTTTGGAATACAACTGTCGCGTGGTGCACCGCGACCTCCAGGCACCCCGGAGTTTTTGAAAAAAAATTTTCTGCGATTTTCACGAAACCACTTTTCTTCAACTTGAATTGGGCTAAAAATCCATCCCTGAAAATAAAAATTCTCTGAGTAGTGTGGAAATGCAGATTCTTACCCTGCCTGGGTTGTCCACTGAGCATTTCCGCGAACTCTAGTTGAAGTTCTCTGGGCATGTGATTTTGACATGTTACCCAATTCAAAAGGAATGAGTGGGAAACAATCAACACAACAGATAGAAGCACTTGCATTTGAATGAGTTTCAAGCATGCTTGGGTACTCGTGTGATCTGAGTGACTCAGTTTTGGAATACAACTGTCGCGTGGTGCACCTCGACCTCCAGGCACCTCGGAGTTTCTGAAAAAAAATTTTCTGTGATTTTCACGAAACCACTTTTCTTCGAGTTGAATTGGGCTAAAAATCCATCCCTGAAAATAAAAATTCTCTGAGTAGTGTGGAAATGCAGATTCTTACCCTGCCTGGGTTGTCCACTGAGCATTTCCGCGAACTCTAGTTGAAGTTCTCTAGGTATGGGATTTTGACATGTCACTCAAACCAAAAGGAATGAGTGGGAAACAATCAACACAACAGATAGAATCACTTGCATTTGAATGAGTTTCAAGCATGCTTGGGTACTCGTGTGATCTGCGTGACTCAGTTTTGGAATACAAGTGTCGCGTGGTGCACCACGACCTCCAGGCACCCCGGAGTTTCTGAAAAAAAATTTTCTGCGATTTTCACGAAACCACTTTCCTTCAAGTTGAATTGGGCTAAAAATATATCCCTGAAAATAAAAATTCCCTGAGTAGTGTGGAAATGCTGATACTTACCCTACCTGGGGTGTCCACTGAGCATTTTCGAGAACTCTAGTTGAAGTTCTCTGGGCATGGGATTTTGACATGTTACCCAATGCAAATGGAATGAGTGGGAAACAATCAAGACAACAGATAGAAGCACTTGCATTTGAATGAGTTTCAAGCATGCTTGGGTACTCGTGTGATCTGAGTGACTCAGTTTTGGAATACAACTGTCGCGTGGTGCACCGCGACCTCCAGGCACCCCAGAGTTTCTGAAAAAAAATTTTCTGCGATTTTCACGAAACCACTTTACTTCAACTTGAATTGGCCTAAAAATCTATCCCGGAAAATAAAAGTTCTCTGAGTAGTGTGGAAATGCTGATTCTTACCCTGCCTGGGTTGTCCACTGAGCATTTCCACGAACTCTAGTTGAAGTTCTCTGTGCATGGGATTTTGACATGTTACCCAAACCAAAAGGAATGAGTGGGAAACAATCAACACAAGAGATAGAAGCACTTGCATTTGAATGAGTTTCAAGCATGCTTGGGTACTCGTGTGATCTGAGTAACTCAGTTTTGGAATACAAGTGTTGCGTGGTGCACCGCGACCTCCAGGCACCCCGGAGTTTCTGAAAAAAAATTTTCTGCGATTTTCACGAAACCACTTTTCTTCAACTTGAATTGGGCTAAAAATCCATCCCTGAAAATAAAAGTTCCCTGAGTAGTGTGGAAATGCTGATCCTTACCCTACCTGGGGTGTCCACTGAGCATTTTTGAGAAATCTAGTTGAAGTTCTCTGGGCATGGGATTTTGACATGTCACCCTAACCAAAAGGAATGAGTGGGAAACAATCTAGACAACAGATAGATGCACTTGCATTTGAATGAGTTTCAAGCATTCTTGGGTATTCGTGTGATCTGAGTGACTCAGTTTTGGAATACAACTGTCGCGTGGTGCACCACGACCTCCAGGCATCCCGGAGTTTCTGAAAAAAAAATTTCTGCGATTTTCACGAAACCACTTTCCTTCAAGTTGAATTGGGCTAAAAATATATCCCTGAAAATAAAAATTCCCTGAGTAGTGTGGAAATGCTGATCCTTACCCTACCTGGGGTGTCCACTGAGCATTTTCGAGAACTCTAGTTGAAGTTCTCTGGGCATGGGATTTTGACATGTTACCCAATGCAAATGGAATGAGTGGGAAACAATCAAGACAACAGATAGAAGCACTTGCATTTGAATGAGTTTCAAGCATGCTTGGGTACTCGTGTGATCTGAGTGACTCAGTTTTGGAATACAACTGTCGCGTGGTGCACCGCGACATCCAGGCACCCCGGAGTTTCTGAAAAAAAAATTTCTGTGATTTTCACGAAACCACTTTTCTTCAACTTGAATTGGGCTAAAAATCCATCCCTGAAAATAAAAATTCTCTGAGTAGTGTGGAAATGCAGATTATTACCCTCCCTGGGTTGTCCACTGAGCATTTCCGCGAACTCTAGTTGAAGTTCTCTAGGTATGGGATTTTGACATGTCACCCAAACCAAAAGGAATGAGTGGGAAACAATCAACACAACAGATAGAAGCACTTGCATTTGAATGAGTTTCAAGCATGCTTGGGTACTCGTGTGATCTGAGTGACTCAGTTTTGGAATACAAGTGTTGCGTGGTGCACCGCGACCTCCAGGCACCCCGGAGTTTCTGAAAAAAAATTTTCTGCGATTTTCACGAAACCACTTTTCTTCAACTTGAATTGGCCTAAAAATCTATCCCGGAAAATAAAAGTTCTCTGAGTAGTGTGGAAATGCTGATTCTTACCCTGCCTGGGTTGTCCACTGATCATTTCCATGAACTCTAGTTGAAGTTCTCTGTGCATGGGATTTTGACATGTTACCAAAAACAAAAGGAATGAGTATCAATCAACACAACAGATAGAAGCACTTGCATTTGAAAGAGATTCAAGCATGCCTGGGTACTCGTGTGATCTGAGTGACTCAGTTTTGGAATCCAACTGTCGTGTGGTGCACCGCGACCTCCAGGCACCCCGGAGTTTCTGAAAAAAAATTTTCTGCGATTTTCACGCAACCACTTTTCTTCAACTTGAATTGGGCTAAAAATCCATCCCTGAAAATAAAAATTCTCTGAGTAGTGTGGAAATGCAGATTCTTACCCTGCCTGGGTTGTCCACTGAGCATTTCCGCGAACTCTAGTTGAAGTTCTCTGGGCATGTGATTTTGACATGTTACCCAATTCAAAAGGAATGAGTGGGAAACAATCAACACAACAGATAGAAGCACTTGCATTTGAATGAGTTTCAAGCATGCTTGGGTACTCGTGTGATCTGAGTGACTCAGTTTTGGAATACAACTGTCGCGTGGTGCACCTCGACCTCCAGGCACCCCGGAGTTTCTGAAAAAAAATTTTCTGTGATTTTCACGAAACCACTTTTCTTCAAGTTGAATTGGGCTAAAAATCCATCCCTGAAAATAAAAATTCTCTGAGTAGTGTGGAAATGCAGATTCTTACCCTGCCTGGGTTGTCCACTGAGCATTTCCGCGAACTCTAGTTGAAGTTCTCTAGGTATGGGATTTTGACATGTCACCCAAACCAAAAGGAATGAGTGGGAAACAATCAACACAACAGATAGAATCACTTGCATTTGAATGAGTTTCAAGCATGCTTGGGTACTCGTGTGATCTGCGTGACTCAGTTTTGGAATACAAGTGTCGCGTGGTGCACCACGACCTCCAGGCTCCCCGGAGTTTCTGAAAAAAAATTTTCTGCGATTTTCACGAAACCACTTTCCTTCAAGTTGAATTGGGCTAAAAATATATCCCTGAAAATAAAAATTCCCTGTGTAGTGTGGAAATGCTGATCCTTACCCTACCTGGGGTGTCCACTGAGCATTTTCGAGAACTCTAGTTGAAGTTCTCTGGGCATGGGATTTTGACATGTTACCCAATGCAAATGGAATGAGTGGGAAACAATCAAGACAACAGATAGAAGCACTTGCATTTGAATGAGTTTCAAGCATGCTTGGGTACTCGTGTGATCTGAGTGACTCAGTTTTGGAATACAACTGTCGCGTGGTGCACCGCGACCTCCAGGCAACCCGGAGTTTCTGAAATAAAATTTTCTGCGATTTTCACGAACCACTTTTCTTCAACTTGAATTGGGCTAAAAATCTATCCCTGAAAATAAAAATTCTCTGAGTAGTGTGGAAATGCAGATCCTTACCCTACCTGGGGTGTCCACTGAGCATTTCCGCGAACTCTACTTGAAGTTCTCTGGGCATGGGATTTTGACATGTTCCCCAAACCAAAAGGAATGAGTGGGAAATAATCAACACAACAGATAGAATCACTTGCATTTGAATGAGTTTCAAGCATGCTTGGGTACTCGTGTGATTTGCTTGACTCAGTTTTGGAATAGAAGTGTCGCGTGGTGCACCACGACCTCCAGGCACCCCGGAGTTTCTGAAAAAAAATTTTCTGCGATTTTCACGAAACCACTTTCCTTCAAGTTGAATTGGGCTAAAAATATATCCCTGAAAATAAAAATTCCCTGAGTAGTGTGGAAATGCTGATCCTTACCCTACCTGGGGTGTCCACTGAGCATTTTCGAGAACTCTAGTTGAAGTTCTCTGGGCATGGGATTTTGACATGTTACCCAATGCAAATGGAATGAGTGGGAAACAATCAAGACAACAGATAGAAGCACTTGCATTTGAATGAGTTTCAAGCATGCTTGGGTACTCGTGTGATCTGAGTGACTCAGTTTTGGAATATAACTGTCGCGTGGTGCACCGCGACCTCCAGGCACCCCGGAGTTTCTGAAAAAAAATTTTCTGCGATTTTCACGAAACCACTTTTCTTCAACTTGAATTGGCCTAAAAATCTATCCCGGAAAATAAAAGTTCTCTGAGTAGTGTGGAAATGCTGATTCTTACCCTGCCTGGGTTGTCCACTGAGCATTTCCACGAACTCTAGTTGAAGTTCTCTGTGCATGGGATTTTGACATGTTACCCAAACCAAAAGGAATGAGTGGGAAACAATCAACAGAAGAGATAGAAGAACTTGCATTTGAATGAGTTTCAAGCATGCTTGGGTACTCGTGTGATCTGAGTGACTCAGTTTTGGAATACAACTGTCGCGTGGTGCACCGCTACCTCCAGGCACCCCGGAGTTTCTGAAAAAAAATTTTCTGCGATTTTCACGAAACCACCTTTCCTCAACTTGAATTGGGCTAAAAATCCATCCCTGAAAATAAAAATTCTCTGAGTAGTGTGGAAATGCTGATCCTTACACTACCAGGGGTGTCCACTGAGCATTCTTACGAACTCTACTTGAAGTTCTCTGGGCATGGGATTTTGACATGTTCCCCAAACCAAAAGGAATGAGTGGGAAACAATCAACACAACAGATAGAATCACTTGCATTTGAATGAGTTTCAAGCATGCTTGGGTACTCGTGTGATTTGCTTGACTCAGTTTTGGAATAGAAGTGTCGCGTGGTGCACCACGACCTCCAGGCACCCCGGAGTTTCTGAAAAAAAATTTTCTGCGATTTTCACGAAACCACTTTCCTTCAAGTTGAATTGGGCTAAAAATATATCCCTGAAAATAAAAATTCCCTGAGTAGTGTGGAAATGCTGATCCTTACCCTACCTGGGGTGTCCACTGAGCATTTTCGAGAACTCTAGTTGAAGTTCTCTGGGCATGGGATTTTGACATGTTACCCAATGCAAATGGAATGAGTGGGAAACAATCAAGACAACAGATAGAAGCACTTGCATTTGAATGAGTTTCAAGCATGCTTGGGTACTCGTGTGATCTGAGTGACTCAGTTTTGGAATACAACTGTCGCGTGGTGCACCGCGACCTCCAGGCACCCCGGAGTTTCTGAAAAAAAATTTTCTGCGATTTTCACGAAACCACTTTTCTTCAACTTGAATTGGCCTTAAAATCTATCCCGGAAAATAAAAGTTCTCTGAGTAGTGTGGAAATGCTGATTCTTACCCTGCCTGGGTTGTCCACTGAGCATTTCCACGAACTCTAGTTGAAGTTCTCTGTGCATGGGATTTTGACATGTTACCCAAACCAAAAGGAATGAGTGGGAAACAATCAACACAAGACATAGAAGAACTTGCATTTGAATGAGTTTCAAGCATGCTTGGGTACTCGTGTGATCTGAGTGACTCAGTTTTGGAATACAAGTGTCGCGTGGTACACCACGACCTCCAGGCACCCCGGAGTTTCTGAAAAAAAAATTTCTGCGATTTTCACGAAACCACTTTTCTTCAACTTGAATTGGGCTAAATATCCATCCCTGAAAATAAAAATTCTCTGAGTAGTGTGGAAATGCTGATCCTTACCCTACCTGGGGTGTCCACTGAGCATTTCAGCGAACTCTACTTGAAGTTCTCTGGGCATGGGATTTTGACATGTTACCCAATTCAAAAGGAATGAGTGGAAAACAATCAAGAAAACAGATAGAAGCACTTGCAGTTGAATGAGTTTCAAGCATGATTGGGTACTCGTGTGATCTGAGTGACTCAGTTTTGGAATACAAGTGTCGCGTGGTGCACCGCGACCTCCAGGCACCCCGGAGTTTCTGAAAAAAAAATTTCTGCGATTTTCACGAAACCACTTTTCTTCAACTTGAATTGGGCTAAAAATCCATCCCTGAAAATAAAAATTCTCTGAGTAGTGTGGAAATGCTGATCCTTACCCTAACTGGTGTGTCCACTGAGCATTTCCGCGAACTCTACCTGAAGTTCTCTGTGCATGGGATTTTGACATGTCACCCAAACCAAAAGGAATGAGTGGGAAACAATCAAGACAACAGATAGAAGCACTTGCATTTGAATGAGTTTCAAGAATGCTTGGGTACTCGTGTGGTCTGAGTGACTCAGTTTTGGAAAACAACTGTCGCTTGTTGCACCACGACCTCCAGGCACCCCGGAGTTTCTGAAAAAAAATTTTCTGCGATTTTCACGAAACCACTTTTCTTCAACTTGAATTGGGCTAAAAATCCATCCCTGAAAATAAAAATTCTCTGAGTAGTGTGGAAATACTGATCCTTACCCTACCTGGGGTGTGCACTGAGCATTTCCGCGAACTCTACTTGAAGTTCTCTGGGCATGGGATTTTGACATGTTACCCAAACCAAAAGGAATGAGTGGGAAACAATCAACACAACAGATAGAAGCACTTGCATTTGAATGAGTTTCAAGCATGCTTGGGTACTCGTGTGATCTGAGTGACTCAGTTTTGGAATACAACTGTCGCGTGGTGCACCGCGACCTCCAGGCACCCCGGAGTTTTTGAAAAAAAATTTTCTGCGATTTTAACGAAACCACTTTTCTTCGACTTGAATTGGGCTAAAAATCCATCCCTGAAAATAAAAATTCTCTGAGTAGTGTGGAAATGCTGATCCTTACCCTACCTGGGGTGTCCACTGAGCATTTTCGAGAACTCTAGTTGAAGTTCTCTGGGCATGGGATTTTGACATGTCACCCTAACCAAAAGGAATGAGTGGGAAACAATCAACACAACAGATAGAATCACTTGCATTTGAATGAGTTTCAAGCATGCTTGGGTACTCGTGTGATTTGCTTGACTCAGTTTTGGAATAGAAGTGTCGCGTGGTGCACCACGACCTCCAGGCACCCTGGAGTTTCTGAAAAAAAATTTTCTGCGATTTTCACGAAACCACTTTTCTTCAACTAGAATTGGGCTAAAAATCCATCCCTGAAAATAAAAATTCTCTGAGTAGTGTGGAAATGCTGATCCTTACCCTACCTGGGGTGTCCACTGAGCATTTCCGCGAACTCTACTTGAAGTTCTCTGTGCATGGGATTTTGACATGTTCCCCAATTCAAAAGGAATGAGTGGGAAACAATCAAGACAACAGATAGAAGCACTTGCATTTGAATGAGTTTCAAGCATGCTTTGGTACTCGTGTGATCTGAGTGACTCAGTTTTGGAATACAAGTGTCGCGTGGTGCACCACGACCTCCAGGCACCCCTGAGTTTCTGAAAAAAAATTTTCTGCGATTTTCACGAAACCACTTTTCTTCAACTAGAATTGGGCTAAAAATCCATCCCTGAAAATAAAAATTCTCTGAGTAGTGTGGAAATGCTTATCCTTACCCTGCCTGGGTTGTCCACTGAGCATTTCCACGAACTCTAGTTGAAGTTCTCTGTGCATAGGATTTTGACATGTCACCCTAACCAAAAGGAATGAGTGGGAAACAATCAAGACAACAGATAGAAGCACTTGCATTTGAATGAGTTTCAAGCATGCTTGGGTACTCGTGTGATCTGAGAGACTCAGTTTTGGAATACAACTGTCGCGTGGTGCACCGCGACCTCCAGGCACCCCGGAGTTTCAGAAAAAAAAATTTCTGCGATTTTCACGAAACCACTTTTCTTCAACTTGAATTGGGCTAAAAATCCATCCCTGAAAATAAAAATTCTCTGAGTAGTGTGGAACTGCTGATCCTTACCCTACCAGGGGTGTCCACTGAGCATTCTTGCGAACTCTACTTGAAGTTCTCTGGGCATGGGATTTTGACATGTTCCCCAAACCAAAAGGAATGAGTGGGAAACAATCAACACAACAGATATAATCACTTGCATTTGAATGAGTTTCAAGCATGCTTGGGTACTCGTGTGATCTGCTTGACTCAGTTTTGGAAAACAAGTGTCGCGTGGTGCACCACGACCTCCAGGCACCCCGTAGTTTCTGAAAAAAAATCTTCTGCGATTTTCACGAAACCACTTTTCTTCAACTAGAATTGGGCTAAAAATCTATCCCTGAAAATAAAAATTCTCTGAGTAGTGTGGAAATGCTGATCCTTACCCTACCTGGGGTGTCCACTGAGTATTTCCGCGAACTCTACTTGAAGTTCTCTGGGCATGGGATTTTGACATGTTACCCAATTCAATAGGAATGAGTGGGAAACAATCAAGACAACAGATAGAAGCACTTGCATTTGAATGAGTTTCAAGCATGCTTGGGTACTCGTATGATCTGAGTGACTCAATTTTGGAATACAACTGTCGCGTGGTGCACCGCGACCTCCAGGCACCCCGGAGTTTTTGAAAAAAAATTTTCTGCGATTTTCACGAAACCACTTTTCTTCAACTTGAATTGGGCTAAAAATCCATCCCTGAAAATAAAAATTCTCTGAGTAGTGTGGAAATGCAGATTCTTACCCTGCCTGGGTTGTCCACTGAGCATTTCCGCGAACTCTAGTTGAAGTTCTCTGGGCATGTGATTTTGACATGTTACCCAATTCAAAAGGAATGAGTGGGAAACAATCAACACAACAGATAGAAGCACTTGCATTTGAATGAGTTTCAAGCATGCTTGGGTACTCGTGTGATCTGAGTGACTCAGTTTTGGAATACAACTGTCGCGTGGTGCACCTCGACCTCCAGGCACCTCGGAGTTTCTGAAAAAAAATTTTCTGTGATTTTCACGAAACCACTTTTCTTCGAGTTGAATTGGGCTAAAAATCCATCCCTGAAAATAAAAATTCTCTGAGTAGTGTGGAAATGCAGATTCTTACCCTGCCTGGGTTGTCCACTGAGCATTTCCGCGAACTCTAGTTGAAGTTCTCTAGGTATGGGATTTTGACATGTCACTCAAACCAAAAGGAATGAGTGGGAAACAATCAACACAACAGATAGAATCACTTGCATTTGAATGAGTTTCAAGCATGCTTGGGTACTCGTGTGATCTGCGTGACTCAGTTTTGGAATACAAGTGTCGCGTGGTGCACCACGACCTCCAGGCACCCCGGAGTTTCTGAAAAAAAATTTTCTGCGATTTTCACGAAACCACTTTCCTTCAAGTTGAATTGGGCTAAAAATATATCCCTGAAAATAAAAATTCCCTGAGTAGTGTGGAAATGCTGATACTTACCCTACCTGGGGTGTCCACTGAGCATTTTCGAGAACTCTAGTTGAAGTTCTCTGGGCATGGGATTTTGACATGTTACCCAATGCAAATGGAATGAGTGGGAAACAATCAAGACAACAGATAGAAGCACTTGCATTTGAATGAGTTTCAAGCATGCTTGGGTACTCGTGTGATCTGAGTGACTCAGTTTTGGAATACAACTGTCGCGTGGTGCACCGCGACCTCCAGGCACCCCAGAGTTTCTGAAAAAAAATTTTCTGCGATTTTCACGAAACCACTTTACTTCAACTTGAATTGGCCTAAAAATCTATCCCGGAAAATAAAAGTTCTCTGAGTAGTGTGGAAATGCTGATTCTTACCCTGCCTGGGTTGTCCACTGAGCATTTCCACGAACTCTAGTTGAAGTTCTCTGTGCATGGGATTTTGACATGTTACCCAAACCAAAAGGAATGAGTGGGAAACAATCAACACAAGAGATAGAAGCACTTGCATTTGAATGAGTTTCAAGCATGCTTGGGTACTCGTGTGATCTGAGTAACTCAGTTTTGGAATACAAGTGTTGCGTGGTGCACCGCGACCTCCAGGCACCCCGGAGTTTCTGAAAAAAAATTTTCTGCGATTTTCACGAAACCACTTTTCTTCAACTTGAATTGGGCTAAAAATCCATCCCTGAAAATAAAAGTTCCCTGAGTAGTGTGGAAATGCTGATCCTTACCCTACCTGGGGTGTCCACTGAGCATTTTTGAGAAATCTAGTTGAAGTTCTCTGGGCATGGGATTTTGACATGTCACCCTAACCAAAAGGAATGAGTGGGAAACAATCTAGACAACAGATAGATGCACTTGCATTTGAATGAGTTTCAAGCATTCTTGGGTATTCGTGTGATCTGAGTGACTCAGTTTTGGAATACAACTGTCGCGTGGTGCACCACGACCTCCAGGCATCCCGGAGTTTCTGAAAAAAAAATTTCTGCGATTTTCACGAAACCACTTTCCTTCAAGTTGAATTGGGCTAAAAATATATCCCTGAAAATAAAAATTCCCTGAGTAGTGTGGAAATGCTGATCCTTACCCTACCTGGGGTGTCCACTGAGCATTTTCGAGAACTCTAGTTGAAGTTCTCTGGGCATGGGATTTTGACATGTTACCCAATGCAAATGGAATGAGTGGGAAACAATCAAGACAACAGATAGAAGCACTTGCATTTGAATGAGTTTCAAGCATGCTTGGGTACTCGTGTGATCTGAGTGACTCAGTTTTGGAATACAACTGTCGCGTGGTGCACCGCGACATCCAGGCACCCCGGAGTTTCTGAAAAAAAAATTTCTGTGATTTTCACGAAACCACTTTTCTTCAACTTGAATTGGGCTAAAAATCCATCCCTGAAAATAAAAATTCTCTGAGTAGTGTGGAAATGCAGATTATTACCCTCCCTGGGTTGTCCACTGAGCATTTCCGCGAACTCTAGTTGAAGTTCTCTAGGTATGGGATTTTGACATGTCACCCAAACCAAAAGGAATGAGTGGGAAACAATCAACACAACAGATAGAAGCACTTGCATTTGAATGAGTTTCAAGCATGCTTGGGTACTCGTGTGATCTGAGTGACTCAGTTTTGGAATACAAGTGTTGCGTGGTGCACCGCGACCTCCAGGCACCCCGGAGTTTCTGAAAAAAAATTTTCTGCGATTTTCACGAAACCACTTTTCTTCAACTTGAATTGGCCTAAAAATCTATCCCGGAAAATAAAAGTTCTCTGAGTAGTGTGGAAATGCTGATTCTTACCCTGCCTGGGTTGTCCACTGATCATTTCCATGAACTCTAGTTGAAGTTCTCTGTGCATGGGATTTTGACATGTTACCAAAAACAAAAGGAATGAGTATCAATCAACACAACAGATAGAAGCACTTGCATTTGAAAGAGATTCAAGCATGCCTGGGTACTCGTGTGATCTGAGTGACTCAGTTTTGGAATCCAACTGTCGTGTGGTGCACCGCGACCTCCAGGCACCCCGGAGTTTCTGAAAAAAAATTTTCTGCGATTTTCACGAAACCACTTTTCTTCAACTTGAATTGGGCTAAAAATCTATCCCTGAAAATAAAAATTCTCTGAGTAGTGTGGAAATGCTGATCCTTACCTTACCTGGGGTGTCCACTGAGCATTTTTGCGAACTCTACTTGAAGTTCTCTGGGCATGGGATTTTGACATGTTACCCAAACCAAAAGGAATGAGTGTGAAACAATCAAGACAACAGATAGAAGCACTTGCATTTGAATGAGTTTCAAGCATGCTTGGGTACTCGTGTGATCTGAGTGACTCAGTTTTGGAATACAACAGTCACGTTGTGCACCGCGACCTCCAGGGACCCCGGAGTTTCTGAAAAAAAAATTTCTGCGATTTTCACGAAACCACTTTCCTTCAAGTTGAATTGGGCTAAAAATCCATCCCTGAAAATAAAAATTCCCTGAGTAGTGTAGAAATGCTGATCCTTACCCTACCTGGGGTGTCCACTGAGCATTTTCGAGAACTCTAGTTGAAGTTCTCTGGGTATGGGATTTTGACATGTCACCCTAACCAAAAGGAATGAGTGGGAAACTATCTAGACAACAGATAGATGCACTTGCATTTGAATGAGTTTCAAGCATTCTTGGGTACTCGTGTGATCTGAGTGACTCAGTTTTGGAATACAACTGTTGCGTGGTGCACCGCGACCTCCAGGCACCCCGGAGTTTCTGAAAAAAAATTTTCTGCGATTTTCACGAAACCACTTTCCTTCAAGTTGAATTGGGCTAAAAATATATCCCTGAAAATAAAAATTCCCTGAGTAGTGTGGAAATGCTGATCCTTACCCTACCTGGGGTGTCCACTGAGCATTTTCGAGAACTCTACTTGAAGTTCTCTGGGCATGGGATTTTGACATGTTCCCCAAACCAAAAGGAATGAGTGGGAAACAATCAACACAACAGATAGAAGCACTTGCATTTGAATGAGTTTCAAGCATGCTTGGGTACTCGTGTGATCTGAGTGACTCAGTTTTGGAATCCAACTGTCGCGTGGTGCACCGCGACCTCCAGGCACCCCGGAGTTTCTGAAAAAAAATTTTCTGCGATTTTCACGAAACCACTTTTCTTCAACTTGAATTGGGCTAAAAATCTATCCCTGAAAATAAAAATTCTCTGAGTAGTGTGGAAATGCTGATTCTTACCCTACCTGGGGTGTCCACTGAGCATTTTTGCGAACTCTACTTGAAGTTCTCTGGCCATGGGATTTTGACATGTTACCCAAACCAAAAGGAATGAGTGTGAAACAATCAACACAACAGATAGAAGCACTTGCATTTGAATGAGTTTCAAGCATGCTTGCGTACTCGTGTGATCTGAGTGACTCAGTTTTGGAATACAACAGTCGCGTGGTGCACCACGACCTCCAGGGACCCCGGAGTTTCTGAAAAAAAAATTTCTGCGATTTTCACGAAACCACTTTTCTTCAACTTGAATTGGGCTAAAAATCCATCCCTGAAAATAAAAATTCCCTGAGTAGTGTAGAAATGCTGATCCTTACCCTACCTGGGGTGTCCACTGAGCATTTTCGAGAACTCTACTTGAAGTTCTCTGGGTATGGGATTTTGACATGTCACCCTAACCAAAAGGAATGAGTGGGAAACAATCTAGACAACAGATAGATGCACTTGCATTTGAATGAGTTTCAAGCATTCTTGGGTACTCGTGTGATCTGAGTGACTCAGTTTTGGAATACAACTGTTGCGTGGTGCACCGCGACCTCCAGGCACCCCGGAGTTTCTGAAAAAAAAATTTCTGCGATTTTCACGAAACCACTTTTCTTCAACTTGAATTGGGCTAAAAATCCATCCCTGAAAATAAAAATTCTCTGAGTAGTGTGGAAATGTAGATTCTTACCCTGCCTGGGTTGTCCACTGAGCATTTCCGCGAACTCTAGTTGAAGTTCTCTAGGTATGGGATTTTGACATGTCACCCAAACCAAAAGGAATGAGTCGGAAACAATCAACACAACAGATAGAATCACTTGCATTTGAATGAGTTTCAAGCATGCTTGGGTACTCGTGTGATCTGCTTGACTCAGTTTTGGAATACAAGTGTCGTGTGGTGCACCACGACCTCCAGGCACCCCGGAGTTTCTGAAAAAAAATTTTCTGCGATTTTCACGAAACCACTTTCCTTCAAGTTGAGTTGGGCTAAAAATATATCCCTGAAAATAAAAATTCCCTGAGTAGTGTGGAAATGCTGATCCTTACCCTACCTGGGGTGTCCACTGAGCATTTTCGAGAACTCTAGTTGAAGTTCTCTGGGCATGGGATTTTGACATGTTACCCAATGCAAATGGAATGAGTGGGAAACAATCAAGACAACAGATAGAAGCACTTGCATTTGAATGAGTTTCAAGCATGCTTGGGTACTCGTGTGATCTGAGTGACTCAGTTTTGGAATACAACTGTCGCGTGGTGCACCGCGACCTCCAGGCACCCCGGAGTTTCTGAAAAAAAATTTTCTGCGATTTTCACGAAACCACTTTTCTTCAACTTGAATTGGGCTAAAAATCTATCCCTGAAAATTAAAATTCTCTGAGTAGTGTGGAAATGCAGATCCTTACCCTACCTGGGGTGTCCACTGAGCATTTCCGCAAACTCTACTTGAAGTTCTCTGGGCATGGGATTTTGACATGTTCCCCAAACCAAAAGGAATGAGTGGGAAACAATCAACACAACAGATAGAAGCACTTGCATTTGAATGAGTTTCAAGCATGCTTGGGTACTCGTGTGATCTGAGTGACTCAGTTTTGGAATCCAACTGTCGCGTGGTGCACCGCGACCTCCAGGCACCCCGGAGTTTCTGAAAAAAAATTTTCTGCGATTTTCACGAAACTACTTTTCTTCAACTTGAATTGTGCTAAAAATCCATCCCTGAAAATAAAAATTCTCTGAGTAGTGTGGAAATGCTGATTCTTACCCTACCTGGGGTGTCCACTGAGCATTTTTGCGAACTCTAGTTGAAGTTCTCTGGGCATAGGATTTTGACATGTCACCCTAACCAAAAGGAATGAGTGGGAAACAATCAAGACAACAGATAGAAGCACTTACATTTGAATGAGTTTCAAGCATGCATGGGTACTCGTGTGATCTGAGTGACTCAGTTTTGGAATACAACTGTTGCGTGGTGCACCGCGACCTCCAGGCACCCCGGAGTTTCTGAAAAAAAAATTTCTGCGATTTTCACGAAACCACTTTTCTTCAACTTGAATTGGGCTAAAAATCCATCCCTGAAAATAAAAATTCTCTGCGTAGTGTGGAAATGTAGATTCTTACCCTGCCTGGGTTGTCCACTGAGCATTTCCGCGAACTCTAGTTGAAGTTCTCTAGGTATGGGATTTTGACATGTCACCCAAACCAAAAGGAATGAGTGGGAAACAATCTAGACAACAGATAGATGCACTTGCATTTGAATTAGTTTCAAGCATTCTTGGGTACTCGTGTGATCTGAGTGACTCAGTTTTGGAATACAACTGTTGCGTGGTGCACCGCGACCTCCAGGCACCCCGGAGTTTCTGAAAAAAAAATTTCTGCGATTTTCACGAAACCACTTTTCTTCAACTTGAATTGGGCTAAAAATCCATCCCTGAAAATAAAAATTCTCTGAGTAGTGTGGAAATGTAGATTCTTACCCTGCCTGGGTTGTCCACTGAGCATTTCCGCGAACTCTAGTTGAAGTTCTCTAGGTATGGGATTTTGACATGTCACCCAAACCAAAAGGAATGAGTCGGAAACAATCAACACAACAGATAGAATCACTTGCATTTGAATGAGTTTCAAGCATGCTTGGGTACTCGTGTGATCTGCTTGACTCAGTTTTGGAATACAAGTGTCGTGTGGTGCACCACGACCTCCAGGCACCCCGGAGTTTCTGAAAAAAAATTTTCTGCGATTTTCACGAAACCACTTTCCTTCAAGTTGAGTTGGGCTAAAAATATATCCCTGAAAATAAAAATTCCCTGAGTAGTGTGGAAATGCTGATCCTTACCCTACCTGGGGTGTCCACTGAGCATTTTCGAGAACTCTAGTTGAAGTTCTCTGGGCATGGGATTTTGACATGTTACCCAATGCAAATGGAATGAGTGGGAAACAATCAAGACAACAGATAGAAGCACTTGCATTTGAATGAGTTTCAAGCATGCTTGGGTACTCGTGTGATCTGAGTGACTCAGTTTTGGAATACAACTGTCGCGTGGTGCACCGCGACCTCCAGGCACCCCGGAGTTTCTGAAAAAAAATTTTCTGCGATTTTCACGAAACCACTTTTCTTCAACTTGAATTGGGCTAAAAATCTATCCCTGAAAATAAAAATTCTCTGAGTAGTGTGGAAATGCAGATCCTTACCCTACCTGGGGTGTCCACTGAGCATTTCCGCAAACTCTACTTGAAGTTCTCTGGGCATGGGATTTTGACATGTTCCCCAAACCAAAAGGAATGAGTGGGAAACAATCAACACAACAGATAGAAGCACTTGCATTTGAATGAGTTTCAAGCATGCTTGGGTACTCGTGTGATCTGAGTGACTCAGTTTTGGAATCCAACTGTCGCGTGGTGCACCGCGACCTCCAGGCACCCCGGAGTTTCTGAAAAAAAATTTTCTGCGATTTTCACGAAACTACTTTTCTTCAACTTGAATTGTGCTAAAAATCCATCCCTGAAAATAAAAATTCTCTGAGTAGTGTGGAAATGCTGATTCTTACCCTACCTGGGGTGTCCACTGAGCATTTTTGCGAACTCTAGTTGAAGTTCTCTGGGCATAGGATTTTGACATGTCACCCTAACCAAAAGGAATGAGTGGGAAACAATCAAGACAACAGATAGAAGCACTTACATTTGAATGAGTTTCAAGCATGCATGGGTACTCGTGTGATCTGAGTGACTCAGTTTTTGAATACAACTGTCGCGTGGTGCACCGCGACCTCCAGGCACCCCGGAGTTTCTGAAAAAAAATTTTCTGCGATTTTCACGAAACCACTTTTCTTCAACTTGAATTGGGCTAAAAATCCATCACTGAAAATAAAAATTCTCTGAGTAGTGTGGAAATGCAGATTCTTACCCTGCCTGGGTTGTCCACTGAGCATTTCCGCGAACTCTAGTTGAAGTTCTCTGGGTATAGGATTTTGACATGTCACCCAAACCAAATGGAATGAGTGGGAATTAATCAACACAACAGATAGAACCACTTGCATTTGAATGACTTTCAATCATGCTTGGGTACTCGTGTGATCTGCGTGACTCAGTTTTGGAATACAAGTGTCGCGTGGTGCACCACGACCTCCAGGCACCCCGGAGTTTCTGAAAAAAAATTTTCTGCGATTTTCACGAAACCACTTTCCTTCAAGTTGAATTGGGCTAAAAATCAATCCCTGAAAATAAAAATTCCCTGAGTAGTGTGGAAATGCTGATCCTTACCCTACCTGGGGTGTCCACTGAGCATTTTTGAGAAATCTAGTTGAAGTTCTCTGGGCATGGGATTTTGACATGTCACCCTAACCAAAAGGAATGAGTGGGAAACAATCAAGACAACAGATAGAAGCACTTGCATTTGAATGAGTTTCAAGCATGCTTGGGTACTCGTGTGATCTGAGTGACTCAGTTTTGGAATACAACTGTCGCGTGGTGCACCGCGACCTCCAGGCACCCTGGAGTTTCTGAAAAGAAAATTTTCTGCGATTTTCACGAAACCACTTTTCTTCAATTTGAATTGGGCTAAATATCCATCCCTGAAAATAAAAATTCTCTGAGTAGTGTGGAAATGCTGATCCTTACCCTACCTGGGGTGTCCACTGAGCATTTCAGCGAACTCTACTTGAAGTTCTCTGGGCATGGGATTTTGACATGTTACCCAATTCAAAAGGAATGAGTGGGAAACAATCAACACAACAGATAGAATCACTTGCATTTGAATGAGTTTCAAGCATGCTTGGGTACTCGTGTGATTTGCTTGACTCAGTTTTGGAATAGAAGTGTCGCGTGGTGCACCACGACCTCCAGGCACCCTGGAGTTTCTGAAAAAAAATTTTCTGCGATTTTCACGAAACCACTTTTTTTCAACTTGAATTGGGCTAAAAATCCATCCCTGAAAATAAAAATTCTCTGAGTAGTGTGGAAATGCTGATTCTTACCCTACTTGGGGTGTCCACTGAGCATTTCCGCGAACTCTACTTGAAGTTCTATGGGTATGGGATTTTGACATGTCACCCAAACCAAAAGGAATGAGTGGGAAACAATCAACACAACAGATAGAATAACTTGCATTTGAATGAGTTTCAAGCATGCTTGGGTACTCGTGTGATCTGCGTGACTCAGTTTTGGAATACAAGTGTTGCGTGGTGCACCGCGACCTCCAGGCACCCCGGAGTTTCTGAAAAAAATTTTTTTGCGATTTTCACGAAACCACTTTTCTTCAACTTGAATTGGGCTTGAAATCCAACCCTGAAAATAAAAATTCTTTGAGTAGTGTGGAAATGCAAATTCTTACCCTGCCTCGGTTGTCCACTGAGCATTGCCGCGAACTCTAGTTGAAGTTCTCTGGGTATGGGATTTTGACATGTCACCCAAACCAAAAGGAATGAGTGGGAAACAATCAAGACAACAGATAGAAGCACTTGCATTTGAATGAGTTTCAACCATGCTTGAGTAATCGTGTGATCTGAGTGACTCAGTTTTGGAATACAACTGTCGCGTGGTGCACCGCGACCTCCAGGCACCGGAGTTTCTGAAAAAAAAATTTCTGCGATTTTCACGAAACCACTTTTCTTCAACTTGAATTGGGCTAAAAATCCATCCCTGAAAATAAAAATTCCCTGAGTAGTGTGGAAATGCTGATCCTTACCCTACCTGGGGTGTCCACTGAGCATTTTCGAGAACTCTAGTTGAAGTTCTCTGGGTATAGGATTTTGACATGTCACCCAAACCAAAAGGAATGAGTGGGAAACAATCAAGACAACAGATAGAAGCACTTGCATTTGAATGAGTTTCAAGCATGCTTGGGTACTCGTGTGATCTGCGTGACTCAGTTTTGGAATACAAGTGTCGCGTGGTACACCACGACCTCCAGGCACCCCGGAGTTTCTGAAAAAAAATTTCTGCGATTTTCACGAAACCACTTTTCTTCAACTAGAATTGGGCTAAAAATACATCCCTGAAAATAAAAATTCTCTGAGTAGTGTGGAAATGGTGATCCTTACCCTACCTGGGGTGTCCACTGAGCATTTCCGCGAACTCTACTTGAAGTTCTCTGGGCATGGGATTTTGACATGTTACCCAATTCAAAAGGAATGAGTGGGAAACAATCAACACAACAGACAGAATCACTTGCATTTGAATGAGTTTCAAGCATGCTTGGGTACTCGTGTGATCTGCTTGACTCAGTTTTGGAATACAAGTGTTGCGTGGTGCACCGCGACCTCCAGGCACCCCGGAGTTTCTGAAAAAAAATTTTCTGCGATTTTCACGCAACCACTTTTCTTCAACTTGAATTGGGCTAAAAATCCATCCCTGAAAATAAAAATTCTCTGAGTAGTGTGGAAATGCAGATTCTTACCCTGCCTGGGTTGTCCACTGAGCATTTCCGCGAACTCTAGTTGAAGTTCTCTGGGCATGTGATTTTGACATGTTACCCAATTCAAAAGGAATGAGTGGGAAACAATCAACACAACAGATAGAAGCACTTGCATTTGAATGAGTTTCAAGCATGCTTGGGTACTCGTGTGATCTGAGTGACTCAGTTTTGGAATACAACTGTCGCGTGGTGCACCTCGACCTCCAGGCACCCCGGAGTTTCTGAAAAAAAATTTTCTGTGATTTTCACGAAACCACTTTTCTTCAAGTTGAATTGGGCTAAAAATCCATCCCTGAAAATAAAAATTCTCTGAGTAGTGTGGAAATGCAGATTCTTACCCTGCCTGGGTTGTCCACTGAGCATTTCCGCGAACTCTAGTTGAAGTTCTCTAGGTATGGGATTTTGACATGTCACCCAAACCAAAAGGAATGAGTGGGAAACAATCAACACAACAGATAGAATCACTTGCATTTGAATGAGTTTCAAGCATGCTTGGGTACTCGTGTGATCTGCGTGACTCAGTTTTGGAATACAAGTGTCGCGTGGTGCACCACGACCTCCAGGCACCCCGGAGTTTCTGAAAAAAAATTTTCTGCGATTTTCACGAAACCACTTTCCTTCAAGTTGAATTGAGCTAAAAATATATCCCTGAAAATAAAAATTCCCTGTGTAGTGTGGAAATGCTGATCCTTACCCTACCTGGGGTGTCCACTGAGCATTTTCGAGAACTCTAGTTGAAGTTCTCTGGGCATGGGATTTTGACATGTTACCCAATGCAAATGGAATGAGTGGGAAACAATCAAGACAACAGATAGAAGCACTTGCATTTGAATGAGTTTCAAGCATGCTTGGGTACTCGTGTGATCTGAGTGACTCAGTTTTGGAATACAACTGTCGCGTGGTGCACCGCGACCTCCAGGCAACCCGGAGTTTCTGAAATAAAATTTTCTGCGATTTTCACGAACCACTTTTCTTCAACTTGAATTGGGCTAAAAATCTATCCCTGAAAATAAAAATTCTCTGAGTAGTGTGGAAATGCAGATCCTTACCCTACCTGGGGTGTCCACTGAGCATTTCCGCGAACTCTACTTGAAGTTCTCTGGGCATGGGATTTTGACATGTTCCCCAAACCAAAAGGAATGAGTGGGAAACAATCAACACAACAGATAGAAGCACTTGCATTTGAATGAGTTTCAAGCATGCTTGGGTACTCGTGTGATCTGAGTGACTCAGTTTTGGAATCCAACTGTCGCGTGGTGCACCGCGACCTCCAGGCACCCCGGAGTTTCTGAAAAAAAATTTTCTGCGATTTTCACGAAACCACTTTTCTTCAACTTGAATTGGCCTAAAAATCTATCCCGGAAAATAAAAGTTCTCTGAGTAGTGTGGAAATGCTGATTCTTACCCTGCCTGGGTTGTCCACTGAGCATTTCCACGAACTCTAGTTGAAGTTCTCTGTGCATGGGATTTTGACATGTTACTAAAACCAAAAGGAATGAGTGTGAAACAATCAAGACAACAGATAGAAGCACTTGCATTTGAATGAGTTTCAAGCATGCTTGGGTACTCGTGTGATCTGAGAGACTCAGTTTTGGAATACAACAGTCGCGTGGTGCACCGCGACCTCCAGGGACCCCGGAGTTTCTGAAAAAAAAATTTCTGCGATTTTCACGAAACCACTTTCCTTCAAGTTGAATTGGGCTAAAAATCCATCCCTGAAAATAAAAATTCCCTGAGTAGTGTAGAAATGCTGATCCTTACCCTACCTGGGGTGTCCACTGAGCATTTTCGAGAACTCTAGTTGAAGTTCTCTGGGTATGGGATTTTGACATGTCACCCTAACCAAAAAGAATGAGTGGGAAACAATCTAGACAACAGATAGATGCACTTGCATTTGAATGAGTTTCAAGCATTCTTGGGTACTCGTGTGATCTGAGTGACTCAGTTTTGGAATACAACTGTCGCGTGGTGCACTGCGACCTCCAGGCACCCCGGAGTTTCTGAAAAAAAAATTTCTGCGATTTTCACGAAACCACTTTCCTTCAAGTTGAATTGGGCTAAAAATATATCCCTGAAAATAAAAATTCCCTGAGTAGTGTGGAAATGCTGATCCTTACCCTACCTGGGGTGTCCACTGAGCATTTTCGAGAACTCTAGTTGAAGTTCTCTGGGCATGGGATTTTGACATGTTACCCAATGCAAATGGAATGAGTGGGAAACAATCAAGACAACAGATAGAAGCACTTGCATTTGAATGAGTTTCAAGCATGCTTGGGTACTCGTGTGATCTGAGTGACTCAGTTTTGGAATACAACTGTCGCGTGGTGCACCACGACCTCCAGGCACCCCGGAGTTTCTGAAAAAAAAATTTCTGTGATTTTCACGAAACCACTTTTCTTCAACTTGAATTGGGCTAAAAATCCATCCCTGAAAATAAAAGTTCTCTGAGTAGTGTGGAAATGCAGATTCTTACCCTGCCTGGGTTGTCCACTGAGCATTTCCGCGAACTCTAGTTGAAGTTCTCTAGGTATGGGATTTTGACATGTCACCCAAACCAAAAGGAATGAGTGGGAAACAATCAACACAACAGGTAGAAGCACTTGCATTTGAATGAGTTTCAAGCATGCTTGGGTACTCGTGTGATCTGAGTGACTCAGTTTTGGAATCCAACTGTCGCGTGGTGCACCGCGACCTCCAGGCACCCCGGAGTTTCTGAAAAAAAATTTTCTGCGATTTTCACGAAACCACTTTTCTTCAACTTGAATTGGGCTAAAAATCTATCCCGGAAAATAAAAGTTCTCTGAGTAGTGTGGAAATGCTGATTCTTACCCTGCCTGGGTTGTCCACTGAGCATTTCCACGATCTCTAGTTGAAGTTCTCTGTGCATGGGATTTTGACATGTTACCCAAACCAAAAGGAATGAGTGTGAAACAATCAAGACAACAGATAGAAGCACTTGCATTTGAATGAGTTTCAAGCATGCTTGGGTACTCGTGTGATCTGAGTGACTCAGTTTTGGAATACAACTGTCGCGTGGTGCACCGCGACCTCCAGGCAACCCGGAGTTTCTGAAATAAAATTTTCTGCGATTTTCACGAACCACTTTTCTTCAACTTGAATTGGGCTAAAAATCTATCCCTGAAAATAAAAATTATCTGAGTAGTGTGGAAATGCAGATCCTTACCCTACCTGGGGTGTCCACTGAGCATTTCCGCGAACTCTACTTGAAGTTCTCTGGGCATGGGATTTTGACATGTTCCCCAAACCAAAAGGAATGAGTGGGAAACAATCAACACAACAGATAGAAGCACTTGCATTTGAATGAGTTTCAAGCATGCTTGGGTACTCGTGTGATCTGAGTGACTCAGTTTTGGAATCCAACTGTCGCGTGGTGCACCGCGACCTCCAGGCACCCCGGAGTTTCTGAAAAAAAATTTTCTGCGATTTTCACGAAACCACTTTTCTTCAACTTGAATTGGCCTAAAAATCTATCCCGGAAAATAAAAGTTCTCTGAGTAGTGTGGAAATGCTGATTCTTACCCTGCCTGGGTTGTCCACTGAGCATTTCCACGAACTCTAGTTGAAGTTCTCTGTGCATGGGATTTTGACATGTTACTAAAACCAAAAGGAATGAGTGTGAAACAATCAAGACAACAGATAGAAGCACTTGCATTTGAATGAGTTTCAAGCATGCTTGGGTACTCGTGTGATCTGAGAGACTCAGTTTTGGAATACAACAGTCGCGTGGTGCACCGCGACCTCCAGGGACCCCGGAGTTTCTGAAAAAAAAATTTCTGCGATTTTCACGAAACCACTTTCCTTCAAGTTGACTTGGGCTAAAAATCCATCCCTGAAAATAAAAATTCCCTGAGTAGTGTAGAAATGCTGATCCTTACCCTACCTGGGGTGTCCACTGAGCATTTTCGAGAACTCTAGTTGAAGTTCTCTGGGTATGGGATTTTGACATGTCACCCTAACCAAAAGGAATGAGTGGGAAACAATCTAGACAACAGATAGATGCACTTGCATTTGAATGAGTTTCAAGCATTCTTGGGTACTCGTGTGATCTGAGTGACTCAGTTTTGGAATACAACTGTCGCGTGGTGCACTGCGACCTCCAGGCACCCCGGAGTTTCTGAAAAAAAAATTTCTGCGATTTTCACGAAACCACTTTCCTTCAAGTTGAATTGGGCTAAAAATATATCCCTGAAAATAAAAATTCCCTGAGTAGTGTGGAAATGCTGATCCTTACCCTACCTGGGGTGTCCACTGAGGATTTTCGAGAACTCTAGTTGAAGTTCTCTGGGCATGGGATTTTGACATGTTACCCAATGCAAATGGAATGAGTGGGAAACAATCAAGACAACAGATAGAAGCACTTGCATTTGAATGAGTTTCAAGCATGCTTGGGTACTCGTGTGATCTGAGTGACTCAGTTTTGGAATACAACTGTCGCGTGGTGCACCACGACCTCCAGGCACCCCGGAGTTTCTGAAAAAAAAATTTCTGTGATTTTCACGAAACCACTTTTCTTCAACTTGAATTGGGCTAAAAATCCATCCCTGAAAATAAAAATTCTCTGAGTAGTGTGGAAATGCAGATTCTTACCCTGCCTGGGTTGTCCACTGAGCATTTCCGCGAACTCTAGTTGAAGTTCTCTAGGTATGGGATTTTGACATGTCACCCAAACCAAAAGGAATGAGTGGGAAACAATCAACACAACAGGTAGAAGCACTTGCATTTGAATGAGTTTCAAGCATGCTTGGGTACTCGTGTGATCTGAGTGACTCAGTTTTGGAATCCAACTGTCGCGTGGTGCACCGCGACCTCCAGGCACCCCGGAGTTTCTGAAAAAAAATTTTCTGCGATTTTCACGAAACCACTTTTCTTCAACTTGAATTGGGCTAAAAATCTATCCCGGAAAATAAAAGTTCTCTGAGTAGTGTGGAAATGCTGATTCTTACCCTGCCTGGGTTGTCCACTGAGCAATTCCACGAACTCTAGTTGAAGTTCTCTGTGCATGGGATTTTGACATGTTTCCCAAACCAAAAGGAATGAGTGGGAAACAATCAACACAAGAGATAGAAGCACTTGCATTTGAATGAGTTTCAAGCATGCTTGGGTACTCGTGTGATCTGCGTGACTCAGTTTTGGAATACAAGTGTCGCGTGGTACACCACGACCTCCAGGCACCCCGGAGTTTCTGAAAAAAAAATTTCTGCGATTTTCACGAAACCACTTTCCTTCAAGTTGAATTGGGCTAAAAATCTATCCCTGAAAATAAAAATTCTCTGAGTAGTGTGGAAATGCTGATTCTTACCCTGCCTGGGTTGTCCACTGAGCATTTCCACGAACTCTAGTTGAAGTTCTCTGTGCATGGGATTTTGACATGTTACCCAAACCAAAAGGAATGAGTGTGAAACAATCAAGACAACAGATAGAAGCACTTGCATTTGAATGAGTTTCAAGCATGCTTGGGTTCTCGTGTGATCTGAGTGACTCAGTTTTGGAATACAACAGTCACGTGGTGCACCGTGACCTCCAGGGACCCCGGAGTTTCTGAAATAAAATTTTCTGCGATTTTCACGAACCACTTTTCTTCAACTTGAATTGGGCTAAAAATCTATCCCTGAAAATAAAAATTCTCTGAGTAGTGTGGAAATGCAGATCCTTACCCTACCTGGGGTGTCCACTGAGCATTTCCGCGAACTCTACTTGAAGTTCTCTGGGCATGGGATTTTGACATGTTCCCCAAACCAAAAGGAATGAGTGGGAAACAATCAACACAACAGATAGAAGCACTTGCATTTGAATGAGTTTCAAGCATGCTTGGGTACTCGTGTGATCTGAGTGACTCAGTTTTGGAATCCAACTGTCGCGTGGTGCACCGCGACCTCCAGGCACCCCGGAGTTTCTGAAAAAAAATTTTCTGCGATTTTCACGAAACCACTTTTCTTCAACTTGAATTGGCCTAAAAATCTATCCCGGAAAATAAAAGTTCTCTGAGTAGTGTGGAAATGCTGATTCTTACCCTGCCTGGGTTGTCCACTGAGCATTTCCACGAACTCTAGTTGAAGTTCTCTGTGCATGGGATTTTGACATGTTACTAAAACCAAAAGGAATGAGTGTGAAACAATCAAGACAACAGATAGAAGCACTTGCATTTGAATGAGTTTCAAGCATGCTTGGGTACTCGTGTGATCTGAGAGACTCAGTTTTGGAATACAACAGTCGCGTGGTGCACCGCGACCTCCAGGGACCCCGGAGTTTCTGAAAAAAAAATTTCTGCGATTTTCACGAAACCACTTTCCTTCAAGTTGAATTGGGCTAAAAATCCATCCCTGAAAATAAAAATTCCCTGAGTAGTGTAGAAATGCTGATCCTTACCCTACCTGGGGTGTCCACTGAGCATTTTCGAGAACTCTAGTTGAAGTTCTCTGGGTATGGGATTTTGACATGTCACCCTAACCAAAAGGAATGAGTGGGAAACAATCTAGACAACAGATAGATGCACTTGCATTTGAATGAGTTTCAAGCATTCTTGGGTACTCGTGTGATCTGAGTGACTCAGTTTTGGAATACAACTGTCGCGTGGTGCACTGCGACCTCCAGGCACCCCGGAGTTTCTGAAAAAAAAATTTATGCGATTTTCACGAAACCACTTTCCTTCAAGTTGAATTGGGCTAAAAATATATCCCTGAAAATAAAAATTCCCTGAGTAGTGTGGAAATGCTGATCCTTACCCTACCTGGGGTGTCCACTGAGCATTTTCGAGAACTCTAGTTGAAGTTCTCTGGGCATGGGATTTTGACATGTTACCCAATGCAAATGGAATGAGTGGGAAACAATCAAGACAACAGATAGAAGCACTTGCATTTGAATGAGTTTCAAGCATGCTTGGGTACTCGTGTGATCTGAGTGACTCAGTTTTGGAATACAACTGTCGCGTGGTGCACCGCGACCTCCAGGCACCCCGGAGTTTCTGAAAAAAAAATTTCTGTGATTTTCACGAAACCACTTTTCTTCAACTTGAATTGGGCTAAAAATCCATCCCTGAAAATAAAAATTCTCTGAATAGTGTGGAAATGCAGATTCTTACCCTGCCTGGGTTGTCCACTGAGCATTTCCGCGAACTCTAGTTGAAGTTCTCTAGGTATGGGATTTTGACATGTCACCCAAACCAAAAGGAATGAGTGGGAAACAATCAACACAACAGGTAGAAGCACTTGCATTTGAATGAGTTTCAAGCATGCTTGGGTACTCGTGTGATCTGAGTGACTCAGTTTTGGAATCCAACTGTCGCGTGGTGCACCGCGACCTCCAGGCACCCCGGAGTTTCTGAAAAAAAAATTTCTGCGATTTTCACGAAACCACTTTTCTTCAACTTGAATTGGGCTAAAAATCTATCCCGGAAAATAAAAGTTTTCTGAGTAGTGTGGAAATGCTGATTCTTACCCTGCCTGGGTTGTCCACTGAGCAATTCCACGAACTCTAGTTGAAGTTCTCTGTGCATGGGATTTTGACATGTTACCCAAACCAAAAGGAATGAGTGGGAAACAATCAACACAAGAGATAGAAGCACTTGCATTTGAATGAGTTTCAAGCATGCTTGGGTACTCGTGTGATCTGCGTGACTCAGTTTTGGAATACAAGTGTCGCGTGGTACACCACGACCTCCAGGCACCCCGGAGTTTCTGAAAAAAAAATTTCTGCGATTTTCACGAAACCACTTTCCTTCAAGTTGAATTGGGCTAAAAATCTATCCCTGAAAATAAAAATTCTCTGAGTAGTGTGGAAATGCTGATTCTTACCCTGCCTGGGTTGTCCACTGAGCATTTCCACGAACTCTAGTTGAAGTTCTCTGTGCATGGGATTTTGACATGTTACCCAAACCAAAAGGAATGAGTGTGAAACAATCAACACAACAGATAGAAGCACTTGCATTTGAATGACTTTCAAGCATGCTTGGGTACTCGTGTGATCTGAGTGACTCAGTTTTGGAATACAACGGTCGCGTGGTGCACCGCGACCTCCAGGCACCACGGAGTTTCTGAAAAAAAAATTTCTGCGATTTTCACGAAACCACTTTCCTTCAACTTGAATTGGGCTAAAAATCCATCCCTGAAAATAAAAATTCTCTGAGTAGTGTGGAAATGTAGATTCTTACCCTGCCTGGGTTGTCCACTGAGCATTTCCGCGAACTCTAGTTGAAGTTCTCTAGGTATGGGATTTTGACATGTCACCCAAACCAAAAGGAATGAGTAGGAAACAATCAACACAACAGATAGAATCACTTGCATTTGAATGAGTTTCAAGCATGCTTGGGTACTCGTGTGATCTGCGTGACTCAGTTTTGGAATACAAGTGTCGCGTGGTGCACCACGACCTCCAGGCACCCCGGAGTTTCTGAAAAAAAATTTTCTGCGATTTTCACGAAACCACTTTCCTTCAAGTTGAATTGGGCTAAAAATATATTCCTGAAAATAAAAATTCCCTGAGTAGTGTGGAAATGCTGATCCTTACCCTACCTTGGGTGTCCACTGAGCATTTTCGAGAACTCTAGTTGAAGTTCTCTGGGCTTGGGATTTTGACATGTTACCCAAAGCAAATGGAATGAGTGGGAAACAATCAAGACAACAGATAGAAGCACTTGCATTTGAATGAGTTTCAAGCATGCTTGGGTACTCGTGTGATCTGAGTGACTCAGTTTTGGAATACAACTGTCGCGTGGTGCACCGCGACCTCCAGGCACCCCGGAGTTTCTGAAAAAAAACTTTCTGCGATTTTCACGAAACCACTTTTCTTCAACTTGAATTGGGCTAAAAATCTATCCCTGTAAATAAAAATTCTCTGAGTAGTGTGGAAATGCAGATCCTTACCCTACCTGGGGTGTCCACTGAGCATTTTTGAGAAATCTAGTTGAAGTTCTCTGGGCATGGGATTTTGACATGTCACCCTAACCAAAAGGAATGAGTGGGAAACAATCAAGACAACAGATAGAAGCACTTGCATTTGAATGAGTTTCAAGCATGCTTGGGTACTCGTGTGATCTGAGTGACTCAGTTTTGGAATACAACTGTCGCGTGGTGCACCGCGACCTCCAGGCACCCCGGAGTTTCTGAAAAAAAATGTTCTGCGATTTTCTCGACACCACTTTTCTTCAACTTGAATTGGGCTAAAAATCCATCCCTGAAAATAAAAATTCTCTGAGTAGTGTGGAAATGCTGATTCTTACCCTACCTGGGGTGTCCACTGAGCATTTTTGCGAACTCTAGTTGAAGTTCTCTGGGCATAGGATTTTGACATGTCACCCTAACCAAAAGGAATGAGTGGGAAACAATCAAGACAACAGATAGAAGCACTTACATTTGAATGAGTTTCAAGCATGCATGGGTACTCGTGTGATCTGAGTGACTCAGTTTTTGAATACAACTGTCGCGTGGTGCACCGCGACCTCCAGGCACCCCGGAGTTTCTGAAAAAAAATTTTCTGCGATTTTCACGAAACCACTTTTCTTCAACTTGAATTGGGCTAAAAATCCATCACTGAAAATAAAAATTCTCTGAGTAGTGTGGAAATGCAGATTCTTACCCTGCCTGGGTTGTCCACTGAGCATTTCCGCGAACTCTAGTTGAAGTTCTCTGGGTATAGGATTTTGACATGTCACCCAAACCAAATGGAATGAGTGGGAATTAATCAACACAACAGATAGAACCACTTGCATTTGAATGACTTTCAATCATGCTTGGGTACTCGTGTGATCTGCGTGACTCAGTTTTGGAATACAAGTGTCGCGTGGTGCACCACGACCTCCAGGCACCCCGGAGTTTCTGAAAAAAAATTTTCTGCGATTTTCACGAAACCACTTTCCTTCAAGTTGAATTGGGCTAAAAATCAATCCCTGAAAATAAAAATTCCCTGAGTAGTGTGGAAATGCTGATCCTTACCCTACCTGGGGTGTCCACTGAGCATTTTTGAGAAATCTAGTTGAAGTTCTCTGGGCATGGGATTTTGACATGTCACCCTAACCAAAAGGAATGAGTGGGAAACAATCAAGACAACAGATAGAAGCACTTGCATTTGAATGAGTTTCAAGCATGCTTGGGTACTCGTGTGATCTGAGTGACTCAGTTTTGGAATACAACTGTCGCGTGGTGCACCGCGACCTCCAGGCACCCTGGAGTTTCTGAAAAGAAAATTTTCTGCGATTTTCACGAAACCACTTTTCTTCAATTTGAATTGGGCTAAATATCCATCCCTGAAAATAAAAATTCTCTGAGTAGTGTGGAAATGCTGATCCTTACCCTACCTGGGGTGTCCACTGAGCATTTCAGCGAACTCTACTTGAAGTTCTCTGGGCATGGGATTTTGACATGTTACCCAATTCAAAAGGAATGAGTGGGAAACAATCAACACAACAGATAGAATCACTTGCATTTGAATGAGTTTCAAGCATGCTTGGGTACTCGTGTGATTTGCTTGACTCAGTTTTGGAATAGAAGTGTCGCGTGGTGCACCACGACCTCCAGGCACCCTGGAGTTTCTGAAAAAAAATTTTCTGCGATTTTCACGAAACCACTTTTTTTCAACTTGAATTGGGCTAAAAATCCATCCCTGAAAATAAAAATTCTCTGAGTAGTGTGGAAATGCTGATTCTTACCCTACTTGGGGTGTCCACTGAGCATTTCCGCGAACTCTACTTGAAGTTCTATGGGTATGGGATTTTGACATGTCACCCAAACCAAAAGGAATGAGTGGGAAACAATCAACACAACAGATAGAATAACTTGCATTTGAATGAGTTTCAAGCATGCTTGGGTACTCGTGTGATCTGCGTGACTCAGTTTTGGAATACAAGTGTTGCGTGGTGCACCGCGACCTCCAGGCACCCCGGAGTTTCTGAAAAAAATTTTTTTGCGATTTTCACGAAACCACTTTTCTTCAACTTGAATTGGGCTTGAAATCCAACCCTGAAAATAAAAATTCTTTGAGTAGTGTGGAAATGCAAATTCTTACCCTGCCTCGGTTGTCCACTGAGCATTGCCGCGAACTCTAGTTGAAGTTCTCTGGGTATGGGATTTTGACATGTCACCCAAACCAAAAGGAATGAGTGGGAAACAATCAAGACAACAGATAGAAGCACTTGCATTTGAATGAGTTTCAACCATGCTTGAGTAATCGTGTGATCTGAGTGACTCAGTTTTGGAATACAACTGTCGCGTGGTGCACCGCGACCTCCAGGCACCGGAGTTTCTGAAAAAAAAATTTCTGCGATTTTCACGAAACCACTTTTCTTCAACTTGAATTGGGCTAAAAATCCATCCCTGAAAATAAAAATTCCCTGAGTAGTGTGGAAATGCTGATCCTTACCCTACCTGGGGTGTCCACTGAGCATTTTCGAGAACTCTAGTTGAAGTTCTCTGGGTATAGGATTTTGACATGTCACCCAAACCAAAAGGAATGAGTGGGAAACAATCAAGACAACAGATAGAAGCACTTGCATTTGAATGAGTTTCAAGCATGCTTGGGTACTCGTGTGATCTGCGTGACTCAGTTTTGGAATACAAGTGTCGCGTGGTACACCACGACCTCCAGGCACCCCGGAGTTTCTGAAAAAAAATTTCTGCGATTTTCACGAAACCACTTTTCTTCAACTAGAATTGGGCTAAAAATACATCCCTGAAAATAAAAATTCTCTGAGTAGTGTGGAAATGGTGATCCTTACCCTACCTGGGGTGTCCACTGAGCATTTCCGCGAACTCTACTTGAAGTTCTCTGGGCATGGGATTTTGACATGTTACCCAATTCAAAAGGAATGAGTGGGAAACAATCAACACAACAGACAGAATCACTTGCATTTGAATGAGTTTCAAGCATGCTTGGGTACTCGTGTGATCTGCTTGACTCAGTTTTGGAATACAAGTGTTGCGTGGTGCACCGCGACCTCCAGGCACCCCGGAGTTTCTGAAAAAAAATTTTCTGCGATTTTCACGCAACCACTTTTCTTCAACTTGAATTGGGCTAAAAATCCATCCCTGAAAATAAAAATTCTCTGAGTAGTGTGGAAATGCAGATTCTTACCCTGCCTGGGTTGTCCACTGAGCATTTCCGCGAACTCTAGTTGAAGTTCTCTGGGCATGTGATTTTGACATGTTACCCAATTCAAAAGGAATGAGTGGGAAACAATCAACACAACAGATAGAAGCACTTGCATTTGAATGAGTTTCAAGCATGCTTGGGTACTCGTGTGATCTGAGTGACTCAGTTTTGGAATACAACTGTCGCGTGGTGCACCTCGACCTCCAGGCACCCCGGAGTTTCTGAAAAAAAATTTTCTGTGATTTTCACGAAACCACTTTTCTTCAAGTTGAATTGGGCTAAAAATCCATCCCTGAAAATAAAAATTCTCTGAGTAGTGTGGAAATGCAGATTCTTACCCTGCCTGGGTTGTCCACTGAGCATTTCCGCGAACTCTAGTTGAAGTTCTCTAGGTATGGGATTTTGACATGTCACCCAAACCAAAAGGAATGAGTGGGAAACAATCAACACAACAGATAGAATCACTTGCATTTGAATGAGTTTCAAGCATGCTTGGGTACTCGTGTGATCTGCGTGACTCAGTTTTGGAATACAAGTGTCGCGTGGTGCACCACGACCTCCAGGCACCCCGGAGTTTCTGAAAAAAAATTTTCTGCGATTTTCACGAAACCACTTTCCTTCAAGTTGAATTGAGCTAAAAATATATCCCTGAAAATAAAAATTCCCTGTGTAGTGTGGAAATGCTGATCCTTACCCTACCTGGGGTGTCCACTGAGCATTTTCGAGAACTCTAGTTGAAGTTCTCTGGGCATGGGATTTTGACATGTTACCCAATGCAAATGGAATGAGTGGGAAACAATCAAGACAACAGATAGAAGCACTTGCATTTGAATGAGTTTCAAGCATGCTTGGGTACTCGTGTGATCTGAGTGACTCAGTTTTGGAATACAACTGTCGCGTGGTGCACCGCGACCTCCAGGCAACCCGGAGTTTCTGAAATAAAATTTTCTGCGATTTTCACGAACCACTTTTCTTCAACTTGAATTGGGCTAAAAATCTATCCCTGAAAATAAAAATTCTCTGAGTAGTGTGGAAATGCAGATCCTTACCCTACCTGGGGTGTCCACTGAGCATTTCCGCGAACTCTACTTGAAGTTCTCTGGGCATGGGATTTTGACATGTTCCCCAAACCAAAAGGAATGAGTGGGAAACAATCAACACAACAGATAGAAGCACTTGCATTTGAATGAGTTTCAAGCATGCTTGGGTACTCGTGTGATCTGAGTGACTCAGTTTTGGAATCCAACTGTCGCGTGGTGCACCGCGACCTCCAGGCACCCCGGAGTTTCTGAAAAAAAATTTTCTGCGATTTTCACGAAACCACTTTTCTTCAACTTGAATTGGCCTAAAAATCTATCCCGGAAAATAAAAGTTCTCTGAGTAGTGTGGAAATGCTGATTCTTACCCTGCCTGGGTTGTCCACTGAGCATTTCCACGAACTCTAGTTGAAGTTCTCTGTGCATGGGATTTTGACATGTTACTAAAACCAAAAGGAATGAGTGTGAAACAATCAAGACAACAGATAGAAGCACTTGCATTTGAATGAGTTTCAAGCATGCTTGGGTACTCGTGTGATCTGAGAGACTCAGTTTTGGAATACAACAGTCGCGTGGTGCACCGCGACCTCCAGGGACCCCGGAGTTTCTGAAAAAAAAATTTCTGCGATTTTCACGAAACCACTTTCCTTCAAGTTGAATTGGGCTAAAAATCCATCCCTGAAAATAAAAATTCCCTGAGTAGTGTAGAAATGCTGATCCTTACCCTACCTGGGGTGTCCACTGAGCATTTTCGAGAACTCTAGTTGAAGTTCTCTGGGTATGGGATTTTGACATGTCACCCTAACCAAAAGGAATGAGTGGGAAACAATCTAGACAACAGATAGATGCACTTGCATTTGAATGAGTTTCAAGCATTCTTGGGTACTCGTGTGATCTGAGTGACTCAGTTTTGGAATACAACTGTCGCGTGGTGCACTGCGACCTCCAGGCACCCCCGGAGTTTCTGAAAAAAAAATTTATGCGATTTTCACGAAACCACTTTCCTTCAAGTTGAATTGGGCTAAAAATATATCCCTGAAAATAAAAATTCCCTGAGTAGTGTGGAAATGCTGATCCTTACCCTACCTGGGGTGTCCACTGAGCATTTTCGAGAACTCTAGTTGAAGTTCTCTGGGCATGGGATTTTGACATGTTACCCAATGCAAATGGAATGAGTGGGAAACAATCAAGACAACAGATAGAAGCACTTGCATTTGAATGAGTTTCAAGCATGCTTGGGTACTCGTGTGATCTGAGTGACTCAGTTTTGGAATACAACTGTCGCGTGGTGCACCGCGACCTCCAGGCACCCCGGAGTTTCTGAAAAAAAAATTTCTGTGATTTTCACGAAACCACTTTTCTTCAACTTGAATTGGGCTAAAAATCCATCCCTGAAAATAAAAATTCTCTGAATAGTGTGGAAATGCAGATTCTTACCCTGCCTGGGTTGTCCACTGAGCATTTCCGCGAACTCTAGTTGAAGTTCTCTAGGTATGGGATTTTGACATGTCACCCAAACCAAAAGGAATGAGTGGGAAACAATCAACACAACAGGTAGAAGCACTTGCATTTGAATGAGTTTCAAGCATGCTTGGGTACTCGTGTGATCTGAGTGACTCAGTTTTGGAATCCAACTGTCGCGTGGTGCACCGCGACCTCCAGGCACCCCGGAGTTTCTGAAAAAAAATTTTCTGCGATTTTCACGAAACCACTTTTCTTCAACTTGAATTGGGCTAAAAATCTATCCCGGAAAATAAAAGTTCTCTGAGTAGTGTGGAAATGCTGATTCTTACCCTGCCTGGGTTGTCCACTGAGCAATTCCACGAACTCTAGTTGAAGTTCTCTGTGCATGGGATTTTGACATGTTACCCAAACCAAAAGGAATGAGTGGGAAACAATCAACACAAGAGATAGAAGCACTTGCATTTGAATGAGTTTCAAGCATGCTTGGGTACTCGTGTGATCTGCGTGACTCAGTTTTGGAATACAAGTGTCGCGTGGTACACCACGACCTCCAGGCACCCCGGAGTTTCTGAAAAAAAAATTTCTGCGATTTTCACGAAACCACTTTCCTTCAAGTTGAATTGGGCTAAAAATCTATCCCTGAAAATAAAAATTCTCTGAGTAGTGTGGAAATGCTGATTCTTACCCTGCCTGGGTTGTCCACTGAGCATTTCCACGAACTCTAGTTGAAGTTCTCTGTGCATGGGATTTTGACATGTTACCCAAACCAAAAGGAATGAGTGTGAAACAATCAACACAACAGATAGAAGCACTTGCATTTGAATGACTTTCAAGCATGCTTGGGTACTCGTGTGATCTGAGTGACTCAGTTTTGGAATACAACGGTCGCGTGGTGCACCGCGACCTCCAGGCACCACGGAGTTTCTGAAAAAAAAATTTCTGCGATTTTCACGAAACCACTTTCCTTCAACTTGAATTGGGCTAAAAATCCATCCCTGAAAATAAAAATTCTCTGAGTAGTGTGGAAATGTAGATTCTTACCCTGCCTGGGTTGTCCACTGAGCATTTCCGCGAACTCTAGTTGAAGTTCTCTAGGTATGGGATTTTGACATGTCACCCAAACCAAAAGGAATGAGTAGGAAACAATCAACACAACAGATAGAATCACTTGCATTTGAATGAGTTTCAAGCATGCTTGGGTACTCGTGTGATCTGCGTGACTCAGTTTTGGAATACAAGTGTCGCGTGGTGCACCACGACCTCCAGGCACCCCGGAGTTTCTGAAAAAAAATTTTCTGCGATTTTCACGAAACCACTTTCCTTCAAGTTGAATTGGGCTAAAAATATATTCCTGAAAATAAAAATTCCCTGAGTAGTGTGGAAATGCTGATCCTTACCCTACCTTGGGTGTCCACTGAGCATTTTCGAGAACTCTAGTTGAAGTTCTCTGGGCTTGGGATTTTGACATGTTACCCAAAGCAAATGGAATGAGTGGGAAACAATCAAGACAACAGATAGAAGCACTTGCATTTGAATGAGTTTCAAGCATGCTTGGGTACTCGTGTGATCTGAGTGACTCAGTTTTGGAATACAACTGTCGCGTGGTGCACCGCGACCTCCAGGCACCCCGGAGTTTCTGAAAAAAAACTTTCTGCGATTTTCACGAAACCACTTTTCTTCAACTTGAATTGGGCTAAAAATCTATCCCTGTAAATAAAAATTCTCTGAGTAGTGTGGAAATGCAGATCCTTACCCTACCTGGGGTGTCCACTGAGCATTTTTGAGAAATCTAGTTGAAGTTCTCTGGGCATGGGATTTTGACATGTCACCCTAACCAAAAGGAATGAGTGGGAAACAATCAAGACAACAGATAGAAGCACTTGCATTTGAATGAGTTTCAAGCATGCTTGGGTACTCGTGTGATCTGAGTGACTCAGTTTTGGAATACAACTGTCGCGTGGTGCACCGCGACCTCCAGGCACCCCGGAGTTTCTGAAAAAAAATGTTCTGCGATTTTCTCGAAACCACTTTTCTTCAACTTGAATTGGGCTAAAAATCTATCCCGGAAAATAAAAGTTCTCTGAGTAGTGTGGAAATGCTGATTCTTACCCTGCCTGGGTTGTCCACTGAGCAATTCCACGAACTCTAGTTGAAGTTCTCTGTGCATGGGATTTTGACATGTTACCCAAACCAAAAGGAATGAGTGGGAAACAATCAACACAAGAGATAGAAGCACTTGCATTTGAATGAGTTTCAAGCATGCTTGGGTACTCGTGTGATCTGCGTGACTCAGTTTTGGAATACAAGTGTCGCGTGGTACACCACGACCTCCAGGCACCCCGGAGTTTCTGAAAAAAAAATTTCTGCGATTTTCACGAAACCACTTTCCTTCAAGTTGAATTGGGCTAAAAATCTATCCCTGAAAA
Source organism: Atractosteus spatula (assembly GCF_055471065.1). Classification (NCBI taxonomy): domain Eukaryota; kingdom Metazoa; phylum Chordata; class Actinopteri; order Semionotiformes; family Lepisosteidae; genus Atractosteus; species Atractosteus spatula. The sequence goes on from NC_142710.1 coordinate 1,776,830, forward strand.
TAAAAATTCTCTGAGTAGTGTGGAAATGCTGATTCTTACCCTGCCTGGGTTGTCCACTGAGCATTTCCACGAACTCTAGTTGAAGTTCTCTGTGCATGGGATTTTGACATGTTACCCAAACCAAAAGGAATGAGTGTGAAACAATCAACACAACAGATAGAAGCACTTGCATTTGAATGACTTTCAAGCATGCTTGGGTACTCGTGTGATCTGAGTGACTCAGTTTTGGAATACAACGGTCGCGTGGTGCACCGCGACCTCCAGGCACCACGGAGTTTCTGAAAAAAAAATTTCTGCGATTTTCACGAAACCACTTTCCTTCAACTTGAATTGGGCTAAAAATCCATCCCTGAAAATAAAAATTCTCTGAGTAGTGTGGAAATGTAGATTCTTACCCTGCCTGGGTTGTCCACTGAGCATTTCCGCGAACTCTAGTTGAAGTTCTCTAGGTATGGGATTTTGACATGTCACCCAAACCAAAAGGAATGAGTAGGAAACAATCAACACAACAGATAGAATCACTTGCATTTGAATGAGTTTCAAGCATGCTTGGGTACTCGTGTGATCTGCGTGACTCAGTTTTGGAATACAAGTGTCGCGTGGTGCACCACGACCTCCAGGCACCCCGGAGTTTCTGAAAAAAAATTTTCTGCGATTTTCACGAAACCACTTTCCTTCAAGTTGAATTGGGCTAAAAATATATTCCTGAAAATAAAAATTCCCTGAGTAGTGTGGAAATGCTGATCCTTACCCTACCTTGGGTGTCCACTGAGCATTTTCGAGAACTCTAGTTGAAGTTCTCTGGGCTTGGGATTTTGACATGTTACCCAAAGCAAATGGAATGAGTGGGAAACAATCAAGACAACAGATAGAAGCACTTGCATTTGAATGAGTTTCAAGCATGCTTGGGTACTCGTGTGATCTGAGTGACTCAGTTTTGGAATACAACTGTCGCGTGGTGCACCGCGACCTCCAGGCACCCCGGAGTTTCTGAAAAAAAACTTTCTGCGATTTTCACGAAACCACTTTTCTTCAACTTGAATTGGGCTAAAAATCTATCCCTGTAAATAAAAATTCTCTGAGTAGTGTGGAAATGCAGATCCTTACCCTACCTGGGGTGTCCACTGAGCATTTTTGAGAAATCTAGTTGAAGTTCTCTGGGCATGGGATTTTGACATGTCACCCTAACCAAAAGGAATGAGTGGGAAACAATCAAGACAACAGATAGAAGCACTTGCATTTGAATGAGTTTCAAGCATGCTTGGGTACTCGTGTGATCTGAGTGACTCAGTTTTGGAATACAACTGTCGCGTGGTGCACCGCGACCTCCAGGCACCCCGGAGTTTCTGAAAAAAAATGTTCTGCGATTTTCTCGACACCACTTTTCTTCAACTTGAATTGGGCTAAAAATCCATCCCTGAAAATAAAAATTCTCTGAGCAGTGTGGAAATGCTGATCCTTACCCTACCTGGGGTGTCCACTGAGCATTTCCGAGAACTCTAGATGAAGTTCTCTGGGCATGGGATTTGGACATGTCACCCTAACCAAAAGGAACGAGTGGGAAACAATCAACATAACAGATAGAAGCACTTGCATTTGAATGACTTTCAAGCATGCTTGGGTACCCGTGTGATCTGAGTGACTTAGTTTTGGAATACAACTGTCGCGTGGTGCACCGCGACCTCCAGGCACCCCGGAGTTTCTGAAAAAAAATTTTCTGCGATTTTCTCGACACCACTTTTCTTCAACTTGAATTGGGCTAAAAATCCATCCCTGAAAATAAAAATTCTCTGAGTAGTGTGGAAATGCTGATCCTTACCCTACCTGGGGTGTCTACTGAGCATTTCCGCGAACTCTAGTTGAAGTTCTCTGTGCATGGGATTTTGACATGTTCCCCAAACCAAAAGGAATGAGTGGGAAACAATCAACACAACAGATAGAAGCACTTGCATTTGAATGACTTTCAAGCATGCTTGGGTACTCGTGTGATCTGAGTGACTCAGTTTTGGAATACAACTGTCGCGTGGTGCACCGCGACCTCCAGGCACCCCGGAGTTTCTGAAAAAAAAATTTCTGTCATTTTCACGAAACCACTTTTCTTGAATTGGGCTAAAAATCCATCCCTGAAAATAAAAATTCTCTGAGTTGTGTGGAAATGCTGATCCTTACCCTAACTGGGGTGTCCACTGAGCATTTCCGCGAACTCTACTTGAAGTTCTCTGGGCATGGGATTTTGACATGTTACCCAAACCAAAAGGAATGAGTATGAAGCAATCAAGAAAACAGACAGAAGCACTTGCATTTGAATGAGTTCAAGCATTCTTGTGTACTCGTGTGATCTGAGTGACTCAGTTTTGGAATACAACTGTCGCATGGTGCAACGCGACATCCAGGCACCCCGGAGTTTCTGAAAAAAAATTTTCTGCGATTTTCACGAAACCACTTTTCTTCAACTTGAATTGGGCTAAAAATCCATCCCTGACAATAAAAATTCTCTGAGTAGTGTGGAAATGCTGATCTTTACCCTACCTGGGGTGTCCACTGAGCATTTCCGCGAACTCTACTTGAATTTCTCTGGGTATGGGATTTTGACATGTCACCCAAACCAAAAGGAATGAGTGGGAAACAAGCAAGAGAGTAGATAGAAGCACTTGAATTTGAATGAGTTTCAAGCATGCTTGGGTACTCGTGTGATGTGAGTGACTCAGTTTTGGAATACAACTGTCGCGTGGTGCACCGCGACCTCCAGGCACCCCGGAGTTTCTGAAAAAAAATTTTCTGCGATTTTCTCGACACCACTTTTCTTCAACTTGAATTGGGCTAAAAATCCATCCCTGAAAATAAAAATTCTCTGAGTAGTGTGGAAATGCTGAATCTTACCCTGCCTGGGTTGTCCACTGAGCATTTCCGCGAACTCTAGTTAAAGTTCTCTGTGCATGGGATTTTGACTTGTTACCCAAACCAAAAGGAATGAGTGGGAAACAATCAACACAACAGATAGAAGCACTTGCATTTGAATGACTTTCAAGCATGCTTGGGTACTCGTGTGATCTGAGTGACTCAGTTTTGGAATACAACGGTCGCGTGGTGCACCGCGACCTCCAGGCACCACGGAGTTTCTGAAAAAAAAATTTCTGCGATTTTCACGAAACCACTTTTCTTCAACTTGAATTGGGCTAAAAATCCATTCCTAAAAATAAAAATTCTCTGAGTAGTGTGGAAATGCTGATCCTTATCCTCCCTGGGGTGTCCACTGAGCATTTCCGCGAACTCTAGTTGAAGTTCTCTAGTTATGGGATTTTAACATGTCACCCAAACAAAAGGAATGAGTGGGAAACAATCAAGAGAACAGATAGAATCACTTGCATTTGAATGAGTTTCAAGCATGCTTGGGTACTCGTGTGATCAGCGTGACTCAGTTTTGGAATACAAGTGTCGCGTGGTGTACGGCGACCTCCAGGCACCCCGCTGTTTCTGAAAAAAAATTTTCTGGGATTTTCACGAAACCACTTTTCTTCAACTTGAATTGGGCTAAAAATCCATCCCTGAAAATAAAAATTCTCTGAGTAGTGCGGAAATGCTGATCCTTACCCTACCTGGGGTGTCCACTGAGCATTTCCTAGAACTCTAGTTGAAGTTCTCTGGGCATGGGATTTTGACATGTCACCCTAACCAAACGGAATGAGTGGGAAACAATCAAGATAACAGATAGAATCACTTGCATTTGAATGACTTTCAAGCATGCTTGGGTACTCGTGTGATCTGCGTGACTCAGTTTTGGAATACAAGTGTCGCGTGGTGCACCGCGACCTCCAGGCACTCCGGAGTTTCTGAAAAAAAATTTTCTGCGATTTTCACGAAACCACTTTTCTTCATCTTGAATTGGGCTAAAAATCCATCCATGAAAATAAAAATTCTCTGAGTAGTGTGGAAATGCTGATCCTTACCCTACATGGGGTGTCCACTGTGCATTTCCGCGAACTCTACCTGAAGTTCTCTGGGCATGGGATTTTGACATGTTCCCCAAACCAAAAGGAATGAATGGGAAACAATCAAGAAAACAGATAGAAGCACTTGCATTTGAATGACTTTCAAGCATGGTTGGGTACTCGTGTGATCTGCGTGACTCAGTTTTGGAATACAAGTGTCGCGTGGTGCACCGCGACCTCCAGGCACCCCGGAGTTTTTGAAAAAAAATTTTCTGCGATTTTCCCGAAACCACTTTTCTTCGACTTGAATTGGGCTAAAAATCCATGCCTGAAAATAAAAATTCTCTGAGTAGTGTGTAAATGCTGATCCTTACCCTACCTGGGGTGTCTACTGAGCATTTCCGCGAACTCTAGTTGAAGTTCTCTGTGCATGGGATTTTGACATGTTCCCCAAACCAAAAGGAATGAGTGGGAAACAATCAACACAACAGATAGAAGCACTTGCATTTGAATGACTTTCAAGCATGCTTGGGTACTCGTGTGATCTGAGTGACTCAGTTTTGGAATACAACTGTCGCGTGGTCCACCGCGACCTCCAGGCACCCCGGAGTTTCTGAAAAAATATGTTCAGCGATTTTCACGACACCACTTTTCTTCAACTTGAATTGGGCTAAAAATCCATCCCTGAAAATAAAAATTCTCTGAGTAGTGCGGAAATGCTGATCCTTACCCTACCTGGGGTGTCCACTGAGCATTTCCTAGAACTCTAGTTGAAGTTCTCTGGGCATGGGATTTTGACATGTCACCCTTACCAAAAGGAATGAGTGGGAAACAATCAAGATAACAGATAGAATCACTTGCATTTGAATGACTTTCAAGCATGCTTGGGTACTCGTGTGATCTGCGTGACTCAGTTTTGGAATACAAGTGTCGCGTGGTGCACCGCAACCTCCAGGCACCTCGGAGTTTCTGAAAAAAAAATTTCTGCCATTTTCATGAAACCACTTTTCTTCAACTTGAATTGGGCTAAAAATCCATCCCTGAAAATAAAAATTGTCTGAGTTGTGAGGAAATGCTGATCCTTACCTTAACTGGGGTGTTCACTGAGCATTTCCGCGAACTCTACTTGAAGTTCTCTGGGCATGGGATTTTGACATGTTACCCAAACCAAAAGGAATGAGTGGGAAGCAATCAAGAAAACAGACAGAAGCACTTGCATTTGAATGAGTTCAAGCATTCTTGTGTACTCGTGTGATCTGAGTGACTCAGTTTTGGAATACAACTGTCGCATGGTGCACCGCGACATCGAGGCACCCCGGAGTTTCTGAAAAAAAATTTTCTGCGATTTTCACGAAACCACTTTTCTTCAACTTGAATTGGGCTAAAAATCCATCCCTGACAATAAAAATTCTCTGAGTACTGTGGAAATGCTGATCCTTACCCTACCTGGGGTGTCCAATGAGCATTTCCGTGAACTCTACTTAAAGTTCTTTGGGATTGGGATTTTGACATGTTAAACAAACCAAAAGGAATGAGTGGGAAACAATCAAGAAAGCAGATAGAAGCACTTGCATTTGAATGAGTTTCAAGCATGCTTGTGTACTCGTGTGATCTGAGTGACTCAGTTTTGGAATACAACTATCGCGTGGTGCACCGCGACCTCCAGACACCCCGGAGTTTCTGAAAAAAAATTTTCTGCGATTTTCACGAAACCACTTTTCTTCAACTTGAATTGGGCTAAAAATCCATCCCTGAAAATAAAAATTCTCTGAGTAGTGTGGAAATGCTGATCTTTACCCTACCTGGGGTGTCCACTGAGCATTTCCGCGAACTCTACTTGAATTTCTCTGGGTATGGGATTTTGACATGTCACCCAAACCAAAAGGAATGAGTGGGAAACAAGCAAGAGAGTAGATAGAAGCACTTGAATTTGAATGAGTTTCAAGCATGCTTGGGTACTCGTGTGATCTGAGTGACTCAGTTTTGGAATACAACTGTCGCGTGGTGCACCGCGACCTCCAGGCACCCCGGAGTTTCTGAAAAAAAATTTTCTGTGATTTTCACGAAACCACTTTTCTTCAACTTGAATTGGGCTAAAAATCCATCCCTGACAATAAAAATTCTCTGAGTAGTGTGGAAATGCTGATCCTTACCCTACCTGGGGTGTCCAATGAGCATTTCCGTGAACTCTACTTAAAGTTCTTTGGGATTGGGATTTTGACATGTTACCCAAACCAAAAGGAATGAGTGGGAAACAATCAAGAAAGCAGATAGAAGCACTTGCATTTGAATGAGTTTCAAGCATGCTTGTGTACTCGTGTGATCTGAGTGACTCAGTTTTGGAATACAACTATCGCGTGGTGCACCGCGACCTCCAGACACCCCGGAGTTTCTGAAAAAAAATTTTCTGCGATTTTCACGAAACCTCTTTTCTTCAACTTGAATTGGGCTAAAAATCCATCCCTGAAAATAAAAATTCTCTGAGTAGTGTGGAAATGCTGATCTTTACCCTACCTGGGGTGTCCACTGAGCATTTCCGCGAACTCTACTTGAATTTCTCTGGGTATGGGATTTTGACATGTCACCCAAACCAAAAGGAATGAGTGGGAAACAAGCAAGAGAGTAGATAGAAGCACTTGAATTTGAATGAGTTTCAAGCATGCTTGGGTACTCGTGTGATGTGAGTGACTCAGTTTTGGAATACAACTGTCGCGTGGTGCACCGCGACCTCCAGGCACCCCGGAGTTTCTGAAAAAAAATTTTCTGTGATTTTCACGAAACCACTTTTCTTCAACTTGAATTGGGCTAAAAATCCATCCCTGAAAATAAAAATTCTCTGAGTAGTGTGGAAATGCTGAATCTTACCCTGCCTGGGTTGTCCACTGAGCATTTCAGCGAACTCTAGTTAAAGTTCTCTGTGCATGGGATTTTGACTTGTTACCCAAACCAAAAGGAATGAGTGGGAAACAATCAACACAACAGATAGAAGCACTTGCATTTGAATGACTTTCAAGCATGCTTGGGTACTCGTGTGATCTGAGTGACTCAGTTTTGGAATACAACGGTCGCGTGGTGCACCGCGACCTCCAGGCACCACGGAGTTTCTGAAAAAAAAATTTCTGCGATTTTCACGAAACCACTTTTCTTCAACTTGAATTGGGCTAAAAATCAATTCCTAAAAATAAAAATTCTCTGAGTAGTGTGGAAATGCTGATCCTTATCCTCCCTGGGGTGTCCACTGAGCATTTCCGCGAACTCTAGTTGAAGTTCTCTAGTTATGGGATTTTAACATGTCACCCAAACAAAAGGAATGAGTGGGAAACAATCAGGAGAACAGATAGAATCACTTGCATTTGAATGTGTTTCAAGCATGCTTGGGTACTCGTGTGATCAGCGTGACTCAGTTTTGGAATACAAGTGTCGCGTGGTGTACGGCGACCTCCAGGCACCCCGCTGTTTCTGAAAAAAAATTTTCTGGGATTTTCACGAAACCACTTTTCTTCAACTTGAATTGGGCTAAAAATCCATCCCTGAAAATAAAAATTCTCTGAGTAGTGCGGAAATGCTGATCCTTACCCTACCTGGGGTGTCCACTGAGCATTTCCTAGAACTCTAGTTGAAGTTCTCTGGGCATGGGATTTTGACATGTCACCCTAACCAAACGGAATGAGTGGGAAACAATCAAGATAACAGATAGAATCACTTGCATTTGAATGACTTTCAAGCATGCTTGGGTACTCGTGTGATCTGCGTGACTCAGTTTTGGAATACAAGTGTCGCGTGGTGCACCGCGACCTCCAGGCACTCCGGAGTTTCTGAAAAAAAATTTTCTGCGATTTTCACGAAACCACTTTTCTTCATCTTGAATTGGGCTAAAAATCCATCCATGAAAATAAAAATTCTCTGAGTAGTGTGGAAATGCTGATCCTTACCCTACCTGGGGTGTCCACTGAGCATTTCCGCGAACTCTACCTGAAGTTCTCTGGGCATGGGATTTTGACATGTTCCCCAAACCAAAAGGAATGAATGGGAAACAATCAAGAAAACAGATAGAAGCACTTGCATTTGAATGACTTTCAAGCATGGTTGGGTACTCGTGTGATCTGCGTGACTCAGTTTTGGAATACAAGTGTCGCGTGGTGCACCGCGACCTCCAGGCACCCCGGAGTTTTTGAAAAAAAATTTTCTGCGATTTTCCCGAAACCACTTTTCTTCGACTTGAATTGGGCTAAAAATCCATGCCTGAAAATAAAAATTCTCTGAGTAGTGTGGAAATGCTGATCCTTACCCTACCTGGGGTGTCTACTGAGCATTTCCGCGAACTCTAGTTGAAGTTCTCTGTGCATGGGATTTTGACATGTTCCCCAAACCAAAAGGAATGAGTGGGAAACAATCAACACAACAGATAGAAGCACTTGCATTTGAATGAGTTTCAAGCATGCTTGGGTACTCGTGTGATCTGAGTGACTCAGTTTTGGAATACAACTGTCGCGTGGTCCACCGCGACCTCCAGGCACCCCGGAGTTTCTGAAAAAAAATTTTTCTGCGATTTTCACGAAATCACTTTTCTTCAACTTGAATTGGTCTAAAAATCCATTCCTAAAAATAAAAATTCTCTGAGTAGTGTGGAAATGCTGATCCTTATCCTCCCTGGGTGTCCACTGAGCTTTTCCGTTAACTCTAGTTGAAGTTCTCTGGGTTAGGGATTTTAACATGTCACCCAAACCAAAAGGAATGAGTGGGAAACAATCAAGACAACAGATAGAAGCTCTTGCATTCTAATGAGTTTCAAGCATGCATGTGTACTCATGTGATCTGAGTGACTCAGTTTTGGAATACAACTGTCGCGTGGTGCACCGCGACCTCCAGGCACCCCGGAGTTTCTGAAAAAAAATGTTCAGCGATTTTCACGACACCACTTTTCTTCAACTTGAATTGGGCTAAAAATCCATCCCTGAAAATAAAAATTCTCTGAGTAGTGCGGAAATGCTGATCCTTACCCTACCTGGGGTGTCCACTGAGCATTTCCTAGAACTCTAGTTGAAGTTCTCTGGGCATGGGATTTTGACATGTCACCCTTACCAAAAGGAATGAGTGGGAAACAATCAAGATAACAGATAGAATCACTTGCATTTGAATGACTTTCAAGCATGCTTGGGTACTCGTGTGATCTGCGTGACTCAGTTTTGGAATACAAGTGTCGCGTGGTGCACCGCAACCTCCAGGCACCTCGGAGTTTCTGAAAAAAAAATTTCTGCCATTTTCATGAAACCACTTTTCTTCAACTTGAATTGGGCTAAAAATCCATCCCTGAAAATAAAAATTGTCTGAGTTGTGTGGAAATGCTGATCCTTACCTTAACTGGGGTGTTCACTGAGCATTTCCGCGAACTCTACTTGAAGTTCTCTGGGCATGGGATTTTGACATGTTACCCAAACCAAAAGGAATGAGTGGGAAGCAATCAAGAAAACAGACAGAAGCACTTGCATTTGAATGAGTTCAAGCATTCTTGTGTACTCGTGTGATCTGAGTGACTCAGTTTTGGAATACAACTGTCGCATGGTGCACCGCGACATCCAGGCACCCCGGAGTTTCTGAAAAAAAATTTTCTGCGATTTTCACGAAACCACTTTTCTTCAACTTGAATTGGGCTAAAAATCCATCCCTGACAATAAAAATTCTCTGAGTACTGTGGAAATGCTGATCCTTACCCTACCTGGGGTGTCCAATGAGCATTTCCGTGAACTCTACTTAAAGTTCTTTGGGATTGGGATTTTGACATGTTACCCAAACCAAAAGGAATGAGTGGGAAGCAATCAAGAAAACAGACAGAAGCACTTGCATTTGAATGAGTTTCAAGCATGCTTGTGTACTCGTGTGATCTGAGTGACTCAGTTTTGGAATACAACTATCGCGTGGTGCACCGCGACCTCCAGACACCCCGGAGTTTCTGAAAAAAAATTTTCTGCGATTTTCACGAAACCACTTTTCTTCAACTTGAATTGGGCTAAAAATCCATCCCTGAAAATAAAAATTCTCTGAGTAGTGTGGAAATGCTGATCTTTACCCTACCTGGGGTGTCCACTGAGCATTTCCGCGAACTCTACTTGAATTTCTCTGGGTATGGGATTTTGACATGTCACCCAAACCAAAAGGAATGAGTGGGAAACAAGCAAGAGAGTAGATAGAAGCACTTGAATTTGAATGAGTTTCAAGCATGCTTGGGTACTCGTGTGATCTGAGTGACTCAGTTTTGGAATACAACTGTCGCGTGGTGCACCGCGACCTCCAGGCACCCCGGAGTTTCTGAAAAAAAATTTTCTGTGATTTTCACGAAACCACTTTTCTTCAACTTGAATTGGGCTAAAAATCCATCCCTGACAATAAAAATTCTCTGAGTAGTGTGGAAATGCTGATCCTTACCCTACCTGGGGTGTCCAATGAGCATTTCCGTGAACTCTACTTAAAGTTCTTTGGGATTGGGATTTTGACATGTTACCCAAACCAAAAGGAATGAGTGGGAAACAATCAAGAAAGCAGATAGAAGCACTTGCATTTGAATGAGTTTCAAGCATGCTTGTGTACTCGTGTGATCTGAGTGACTCAGTTTTGGAATACAACTATCGCGTGGTGCACCGCGACCTCCAGACACCCCGGAGTTTCTGAAAAAAAATTTTCTGCGATTTTCACGAAACCTCTTTTCTTCAACTTGAATTGGGCTAAAAATCCATGCCTGAAAATAAAAATTCTCTGAGTAGTGTGGAAATGCTGATCCTTACCCTACCTGGGGTGTCCACTGAGGATTTCAGCGAACTCTACCTGAAGTTCTCTGGGCATGGGATTTTGACATGTTCCCCAAACCAAAAGGAATGAATGGGAAACAATCAAGAAAACAGATAGAAGCACTTGCATTTGAATGACTTTCAAGCATGGTTGGGTACTCGTGTGATCTGCGTGACTCAGTTTTGGAATACAACTGTCGCGTGGTGCACCGCGACCTCCAGGCACCCCGGAGTTTTTGAAAAAAAATTTTCTGCGATTTTCCCGAAACCACTTTTCTTCGACTTGAATTGGGCTAAAAATCCATGCCTGAAAATAAAAATTCTCTGAGTTGTGTGGAAATACTGATCCTTACCCTAACTGGGGTGTCCACTGAGCATTTCCGCGAACTCTACTTGAAGTTCTCTGGGCATGGGATTTTGACATGTTACCCAAACAAAAAGGAATGAGTGGGAAGCAATCAAGAAAACAGACAGAAGCACTTGCATTTGAATGAGTTCAAGCATGCTTGTGTACTCGTGTGATCTGAGTGACTCAGTTTTGGAATACAACTGTCGTGTGGTGCACCGCGACCTCCAAACACCCCGGAGTTTCTGAAAAAAAATTTTCTGCGATTTTCACGAAACCACATTTCTTCAACTTGAATTGGGCTAAAAATCCATCCCTGAAAATAAAAATTCTCTGAGTAGTGTGGAAATGCTGATCCTTACCCTACCTGGGGTGTCCACTGAGCATTTCCGTGAACTCTACTTGAATTTCTCTGGGTATGGGATTTTGACATGTCACCCAAACCAAAAGGAATGAGTGGGAAACAATCAAGAGAGTAGATAGAAGCACTTGAATTTGAATGAGTTTCAAGCATGCTTGGGTACTCGTGTGATCTGAGTGACTCAGTTTTGGAATACAACTGTCGCGTGGTGCACCGCGACCTCCAGGCACCCCGGAGGTTCTGAAAAAAAATTTTCTGTGATTTTCACGAAACCACTTTTCTTCAACTTGAATTGGGCTAAAAATCCATCCCTGAAAATAAAAATTTTCTGAGAAGTGTGGAAATGCTGAATCTTACCCTGCCTGGGTTGTCCACTGAGCATTTCAGCGAACTCTAGTTAAAGTTCTCTGTGCATGGGATTTTGACTTGTTACCCAAACCAAAAGGAATGAGTGGGAAACAATCAACACAACAGATAGAAGCAATTGCATTTGAATGACTTTCAAGCATGCCTGGGTACTCGTGTGATCTGAGTGACTCAGTTTTGGAATACAACGGTCGCGTGGTGCACCGCGACCTCCAGGCACAAATGGAGTTTCTGAAAAAAAAATTTCTGCGATTTTCACGAAACCACTTTTCTTCAACTTGAATTGGGCTAAAAATCCATTCCTAAAAATAACAATTCTCTGAGTAGTGTGGAAATGCTTATCCTTATTCTCCCTGGGGTGTCCACTGAGCATTTCCGCGAACTCTAGTTGAAGTTCTCTAGTTATGGGATTTTAACATGTCACCCAAACCAAAAGGAATGAGTGGGAAACAATCAAGAGAACAGGTAGAATCACTTGCATTTGAATGAGTTTCAAGCATGCTTGGGTACTCGTGTGATCTGCGTGACTCAGTTTTGGAATACAAGTGTTGCGTGGTGTACGGCGACCTCCAGGCACCCCGCTGTTTCTGAAAAAAAATTTTCTGGGATTTTCACGAAACCACTTTTCTTCAACTTGAATTGGGCTAAAAATCCATCCCTGAAAATAAAAACTCTCTGAGTTGTGTGGAAATGCTGATCCTTACCCTACCTGGGGTGTCCACTGAGAATTTCTGCGAACTCTACTTGAAGTTCGCTGGGCATGGGATTTTGACATGTTACCCAATTCAAAAGGAATGAGTGGGAAACAATCAAGACAACAGATAGAAGCACTTGCATTTGAATGAGTTTCAAGCATGCTTGGGTACTCGTGTGATCTGAGTGACTCAGTTTTGGAATACAACTGTCGCGTGGTGCACCGCGACCTCCAGGCACCCCGGAGTTTCTGAAAAAAAAATTTCTGCGATTTTCACGAAACCACTTTTCTTCAACTTGAATTGGGCTAAAAATCCATCCCTGAAAATAAAAATTCTCTGAGTAGTGTGGAAATGCTGATTCTTACCCTACCTGGGGTGTCCACTGAGCATTTTTGCGAACTCTACTTGAAGTTCTCTGGGCATGGGATTTTGATATGTTACCCAAACCAAAAGGAATGAGTGTGAAACAATCAAGACAACAGATAGAAGCACTTGCATTTGAATGAGTTTCAAGCTTGCTTGGGTACTCGTGTGATCTGCGTGACTCAGTTTTGGAATACAAGTGTCGCGTGGTGCACCACGACCTCCAGGCACCCCGGAGTTTCTGAAAAAAAATTTTCTGCGATTTTCACGAAACCACTTTTCTTCAACTTGAATTGGGCTAAAAATCCATCCCTGAAACTAAAAATTCTCTGAGTAGTGTGGAAATGCTGATCCTTACCCTACCTGGGGTGTCCACTGAGCATTTTTGCGAACTCTACTTGAAGTTCTCTGGGCATGGGATTTTGACATGTTACCCAAACCAATAGGAATGAGTGGGAAACAATCAACACAACAGATAGAATCACTTGAATTTGAAAGAGTTTCAAGCATGCTTGGGTACTCGTGTGATCTGCGTGACTCAGTTTTGGAATACAACTGTCGCGTGGTGCACCGCGACCTCCAGGCACCCCGGAGTTTCTGAAAAAAAATTTTCTGCGATTTTCACGAAACCACTTTTCTTCAACTTGAATTGGGCTAAAAATCCATCCCTGAAAATAAAAATTCTCTGAGTAGTGTGGAAATGCTGATTCTTACCCTGCCTGGGTTGTCCACTGAGCATTTCCACGAACTCTAGTTGAAGTTCTTTGGGTATGGGATTTTGACATGTCACTCAAACCAAAAGGAATGAGTGGGAAACAATCAAGAAAACAGATAGAAGCACTTGTATTTGAAGGAGTTTCAAGCATGCTTGGGTACTCGTGTGATCTGACTGACTCAGTTTTGGAATACAACTGTCGCGTGGTGCACCGCGACCTCCAGGCACCCTGGAGTTAATGAAAAAAAAATTTATGCGATTTTCACGAAACCACTTTTCTTCAACTTGAATTGGGCTAAAAATCCATCCCTGAAAATAAAAATTCTCTGAGTAGTGTGGAAATGCTGATTCTTACCCTGCCTGGGGTGTCCACTGAGCATTTTTGCGAACTCTACTTGAAGTTCTCTGGGCATGGGATTTTGACATGTTACCCAAACCAAAAGGAATGAGTGTGAAACAATCAAGACAACAGATAAAATCAATTGAATTTGAATGAGTTTCAAGCATGCTTGGGTACTCGTGTGATCTGCGTGACTCAGTTTTGGAATACAACTGTCGCGTGGTGCACCGCGACCTCCAGGCACCCCGGAGTTTCTGAAAAAAAATTTTCTGCGATTTTCACGAAACCACTTTTCTTCAACTTGAATTGGGCTAAAAATCTATCCCTGAAAATAAAAATTCTCTGAGTAGTGTGGAAATGCTGATTCTTACCCTGCCTGGGTTGTCCACTGAGCATTTCCGCGAACTCTAGTTGAAGTTCTTTGGGTATGGGATTTTGACATGTCACTCAAACCAAAAGGAATGAGTGGGAAACAATCAAGAAAACAGATAGAAGCACTTGCATTTGAAGGAGTTTCAAGCATGCTTGGGTACTCGTCTGATCTGACTGACTCAGTTTTGGAATACAACTGTCGCGTGGTGCACCGCGACGTCCAGGCACCCTGGAGTTTCTGAAAAAAAATTTTCTGCGATTTTCACGAAACCACTTTTCTTCAACTTGAATTGGGCTAAAAATCCATCCCTGAAAATAAAAATTCTCTGAGTAGTGTGGAAATGCTGATTCTTACCCTGCCTGGGTTGTCCACTGAGCATTTCCACGAACTCTAGTTGAAGTTCTTTGGGTATGGGATTTTGACATGTCACTCAAACCAAAAGGAATGAGTGGGAAACAATCAAGAAAACAGATAGAAGCACTTGCATTTGAAGGAGTTTCAAGCATGCTTGGGTACTCGTCTGATCTGACTGACTCAGTTTTGGAATACAACTGTCGCGTGGTGCACCGCGACGTCCAGGCACCCTGGAGTTTCTGAAAAAAAATTTTCTGCGATTTTCACGAAACCACTTTTCTTCAACTTGAATTGGGCTAAAAATCCATCCCTGAAAATAAAAATTCTCTGAGTAGTGTGGAAATGCTGATTCTTACCCTGCCTGGGTTGTCCACTGAGCATTTCCACGAACTCTAGTTGAAGTTCTTTGGGTATGGGATTTTGACATGTCACTCAAACCAAAAGGAATGAGTGGGAAACAATCAAGAAAACAGATAGAAGCACTTGTATTTGAAGGAGTTTCAAGCATGCTTGGGTACTCGTCTGATCTGACTGTCTCAGTTTTGGAATACAACTGTCGCGTGGTGCACCGCGACGTCCAGGCACCCTGGAGTTTCTGAAAAAAAATTTTCTGCGATTTTCACGAAACCACTTTTCTTCAACTTGAATTGGGCTAAAAATCCATCCCTGAAAATAAAAATTCTCTGAATAGTGTGGAAATGCTGATTCTTACCCTGCCTGGGTTGTCCACTGAGCATTTCCACGAACTCTAGTTGAAGTTCTTTGGGTATGGGATTTTGACATGTCACTCAAACCAAAAGGAATGAGTGGGAAACAATCAAGAAAACAGATAGAAGCACTTGCATTTGAAGGAGTTTCAAGCATGCTTGGGTACTCGTCTGATCTGACTGACTCAGTTTTGGAATACAACTGTCGCGTGGTGCACCGCGACGTCCAGGCACCCTGGAGTTTCTGAAAAAAAATTTTCTGCGATTTTCACGAAACCACTTTTCTTCAACTTGAATTGGGCTAAAAATCCATCCCTGAAAATAAAAATTCTCTGAGTAGTGTGGAAATGCTGATTCTTACCCTGCCTGGGTTGTCCACTGAGCATTTCCACGAACTCTAGTTGAAGTTCTTTGGGTATGGGATTTTGACATGTCACTCAAACCAAAAGGAATGAGTGGGAAACAATCAAGAAAACAGATAGAAGCACTTGTATTTGAAGGAGTTTCAAGCATGCTTGGGTACTCGTGTGATCTGACTGACTCAGTTTTGGAATACAACTGTCGCGTGGTGCACCGCGACCTCCAGGCACCCTGGAGTTAATGAAAAAAAAAATTTCTGCGATTTTCACGAAACCACTTTTCTTCAACTTGAATTGGGCTAAAAATCCATCCCTGAAAATAAAAATTCTCTGAGTAGTGTGGAAATGCTGATTCTTACCCTGCCTGGGTTGTCCACTGAGCATTTCCACGAACTCTAGTTGAAGTTCTTTGGGTATGGGATTTTGACATGTCACTCAAACCAAAAGGAATGAGTGGGAAACAATCAAGAAAACAGATAGAAGCACTTGTATTTGAAGGAGTTTCAAATATGCTTGGGTACTCGTGTGATCTGACTTACTCAGTTTTGGAATACAACTGTCGCGTGGTGCACCACGATCTCTAGGCACCCCGGAGTTTCTGAAAAAAAATTTTCTGCGATTTTAACGAAACCACTTTTCTTCGACTTGAATTGGGCTAAAAATCCATTCCTGAAAATAAAAATTCTCTGAGTAGTGTGGAAATGCTGATCCTTACCCTACCTGGGGTGTCCACTGAGCATTTCCGCGAACTCTACTTGAAGTTCTCTGGGCATGGGATTTTGACATGTTACCCAAACCAATAGGAATGAGTGGGAAACAATCAACACAACAGATAGAATCACTTGAATTTGAATGAGTTTCAAGCATGCTTAGGTACTCGTGTGATCTGCGTGACTCAGTTTTGGAATACAACTGTCGCGTGGTGCACCGCGACCTCAAGGCACCCCGGAGTTTCTGAAAAAAAATTTTCTGCGATTTTCACGAAACCACTTTTCTTCAACTTGAATTGGGCTAAAAATCTATCCCTGAAAATAAAAATTCTCTAAGTAGTGTGGAAATGCTGATTCTTACCCTGCCTGTGTTGTCCACTGAGGATTTCCGCGAAATCTAGTTGAAGTTCTTTGGGTATGGGATTTTGACATGTCACTCAAACCAAAAGGAATGAGTGGGAAACAATCAAGAAAACAGATAGAAGCACTTGCATTTGAAGGAGTTTCAAGCATGCTTGGGTACTCGTCTGATCTGACTGACTCAGTTTTGGAATACAACTGTCGCGTGGTGCACCGCGACGTCCAGGCACCCTGGAGTTTCTGAAAAAAAATTTTCTGCGATTTTCACGAAACCACTTTTCTTCAACTTGAATTGGGCTAAAAATCCATCCCTGAAAATAAAAATTCTCTGAGTAGTGTGGAAATGCTGATTCTTACCCTGCCTGGGTTGTCCACTGAGCATTTCCACGAACTCTAGTTGAAGTTCTTTGGGTATGGGATTTTGACATGTCACTCAAACCAAAAGGAATGAGTGGGAAACAATCAAGAAAACAGATAGAAGCACTTGTATTTGAAGGAGTTTCAAGCATGCTTGGGTACTCGTGTGATCTGACTGACTCAGTTTTGGAATACAACTGTCGCGTGGTGCACCGCGACCTCCAGGCACCCTGGAGTTAATGAAAAAAAAATTTCTGCGATTTTCACGAAACCACTTTTCTTCAACTTGAATTGGGCTAAAAATCCATCCCTGAAAATAAAAATTCTCTGAGTAGTGTGGAAATGCTGATTCTTACCCTACCTGGGGTGTCCACTGAGCATTTTTGCAAACTCTACTTGAAGTTCTCTGGGCATGGGATTTTGACATGTTACCCAAACCAAAAGGAATGAGTGTGAAACAATCAAGACAACAGATAGAATCAATTGAATTTGAATGAGTTTCAAGCATGCTTGGGTACTCGTGTGATCTGACTGACTCAGTTTTGGAATACAACTGTCGCGTGGTGCACCACGATCTCCAGGCACCCCGGAGTTTCTGAAAAAAAATTTTCTGCGATTTTAACGAAACCACTTTTCTTCGACTTGAATTGGGCTAAAAATCCATTCCTGAAAATAAAAATTCTCTGAGTAGTGTGGAAATGCTGATCCTTACCCTACCTGGGGTGTCCACTGAGCATTTCCGCGAACTCTACTTGAAGTTCTCTGGGCATGGGATTTTGACATGTTACCCAAACCAATAGGAATGAGTGGGAAACAATCAACACAACAGATAGAATCACTTGAATTTGAATGAGTTTCAAGCATGCTTAGGTACTCGTGTGATCTGCGTGACTCAGTTTTGGAATACAACTGTCGCGTGGTGCACCGCGACCTCAAGGCACCCCGGAGTTTCTGAAAAAAAATTTTCTGCGATTTTCACGAAACCACTTTTCTTCAACTTGAATTGGGCTAAAAATCTATCCCTGAAAATAAAAATTCTCTAAGTAGTGTGGAAATGCTGATTCTTACCCTGCCTGTGTTGTCCACTGAGGATTTCCGCGAACTCTAGTTGAAGTTCTTTGGGTATGGGATTTTGACATGTCACTCAAACCAAAAGGAATGAGTGGGAAACAATCAAGAAAACAGATAGAAGCACTTGCATTTGAAGGAGTTTCAAGCATGCTTGGGTACTCGTCTGATCTGACTGACTCAGTTTTGGAATACAACTGTCGCGTGGTGCACCGCGACGTCCAGGCACCCTGGAGTTTCTGAAAAAAAATTTTCTGCGATTTTCACGAAACCACTTTTCTTCAACTTGAATTGGGCTAAAAATCCATCCCTGAAAATAAAAATTCTCTGAGTACTGTGGAAATGCTGATTCTTACCCTGCCTGGGTTGTCCACTGAGCATTTCCACGAACTCTAGTTGAAGTTCTTTGGGTATGGGATTTTGACATGTCACTCAAACCAAAAGGAATGAGTGGGAAACAATCAAGAAAACAGATAGAAGCACTTGTATTTGAAGGAGTTTCAAGCATGCTTGGGTACTCGTGTGATCTGACTGACTCAGTTTTGGAATACAACTGTCGCGTGGTGCACCGCGACCTCCAGGCACCCTGGAGTTAATGAAAAAAAAATTTCTGCGATTTTCACGAAACCACTTTTCTTCAACTTGAATTGGGCTAAAAATCCATCCCTGAAAATAAAAATTCTCTGAGTAGTGTGGAAATGCTGATTCTTACCCTGCCTGGGTTGTCCACTGAGCATTTCCACGAACTCTAGTTGAAGTTCTTTGGGTATGGGATTTTGACATGTCACTCAAACCAAAAGGAATGAGTGGGAAACAATCAAGAAAACAGATAGAAGCACTTGTATTTGAAGGAGTTTCAAGCATGCTTGGGTACTCGTGTGATCTGACTGACTCAGTTTTGGAATACAACTGTCGCGTGGTGCACCACGATCTCCAGGCACCCCGGAGTTTCTGAAAAAAAATTTTCTGCGATTTTAACGAAACCACTTTTCTTCGACTTGAATTGGGCTAAAAATCCATTCCTGAAAATAAAAATTCTCTGAGTAGTGTGGAAATGCTGATCCTTACCCTACCTGGGGTGTCCACTGAGCATTTCCGCGAACTCTACTTGAAGTTCTCTGGGCATGGGATTTTGACATGTTACCCAAACCAATAGGAATGAGTGGGAAACAATCAACACAACAGATAGAATCACTTGAATTTGAATGAGTTTCAAGCATGCTTGGGTACTCGTGTGATCTGCGTGACTCAGTTTTGGAATACAACTGTCGCGTGGTGCACCGCGACCTCAAGGCACCCCGGAGTTTCTGAAAAAAAATTTTCTGCGATTTTCACGAAACCACTTTTCTTCAACTTGAATTGGGCTAAAAATCTATCCCTGAAAATAAAAATTCTCTAAGTAGTGTGGAAATGCTGATTCTTACCCTGCCTGTGTTGTCCACTGAGCATTTCCGCGAACTCTAGTTGAAGTTCTTTGGGTATGGGATTTTGACATGTCACTCAAACCAAAAGGAATGAGTGGGAAACAATCAAGAAAACAGATAGAAGCACTTGCATTTGAAGGAGTTTCAAGCATGCTTGGGTACTCGTGTTATCTGACTGACTCAGTTTTGGAATACAACTGTCGCGTGGTGCACCGCGACCTCCAGGCACCCTGGAGTTTCTGAAAAAAAATTTTCTGCGATTTTCACGAAACCACTTTTCTTCAACTTGAATTGGGCTAAAAATCCATCCCTGAAAATAAAAATTCTCTGAGTAGTGTGGAAATGCTGATTCTTACCCTGCCTGGGTTGTCCACTGAGCATTTCCACGAACTCTAGTTGAAGTTCTTTGGGTATGGGATTTTGACATGTCACTCAAACCAAAAGTAATGAGTGGGAAACAATCAAGAAAACAGATAGAAGCACTTGTATTTGAAGGAGTTTCAAGCATGCTTGGGTACTCGTGTGATCTGACTGATTCAGTTTTGGAATACAACTGTCGCGTGGTGCACCGCGACCTCCAGGCACCCTGGAGTTATTGAAAAAAAAATTTCTGCGATTTTCACGAAACCACTTTTCTTCAACTTGAATTGGGCTAAAAATCCATTCCTGAAAATAAAAATTCTCTGAGTAGTGTGGAAATGCTGATCCTTTACCTACCTGGGTTGTCCACTGAGCATTTCCGCGAACTCTACTTGAAGTTCTTTGGGTATGGGATTTTGACATGTCACCCAAACCAAAAGGAATGAGTGGGAAACAATCAACACAACAGATAGAATCACTTGCATTTGAATGAGTTTCAAGCATGCTTGGGTACTCGTGTGATCTGCATGACTCAGTTTTGGAATACAAGTGTCGCGTGGTGCACCACGACCTCCAGGCACCCCGGAGTTTCTGAAAAAAAATTTTCTGCGATTTTCACGAAACCACTTTTCTTCAACTTGAATTGGGCTTAAAATCCATCCCTGAAAATAAAAATTCTCTGAGTAGTTTGGAAATGCTGATCCTTACCCTACCTGGGGTGTCCACTGAGCATTTCCGCGAACTCTACTTGAAGTTCTCTGGGCATGGGATTTTGACATGTTACCCAATTCAAAAGGAATGAGTGGGAAACAATCAAGACAACAGATAGAAGCACTTGCATTTGAATGAGTTTCAAGCATGCTTGGGTACTTGTGTGATCTTATTGACTCAGTTTTGGAATACAACTGTCGCGTGGTGCACCGCGACCTCCAGTCACCCCGGAGTTTTTGAAAAAAAATTTTCTGCGATTTTCACGAAATCACTTTTCTTCGACTTGAATTGAGCTAAAAATCCATGCCTGAAAATAAAAATTCTCTGAGTAGTGTGGAAATTCTGATCCTTACCCTACCTGGGGTGTCCACTGAGCATTTCTGCGAACTCTAGTTGAAGTTCTCTGTGAATGGGATTTTGACATGTTACCCAAACCAAAAGGAATGAGTGGGAAACAATCAACACAACAGATAGAAGCACTTGCATTTGAATGAGTTTCAAGCATGCTTGGGTACTTGTGTGATCTGAGTGACTCAGTTTTGGAATACAACTGTAGCGTGGTGCACAGCGACCTCCAGGCACCCCGGAGTTTCTGAAAAAAAATTTTCTGCGATTTTCACGAAACCACTTTTCTTCAACTTGAATTGGGCTAAAAATCCATCCCTGAAAATAAAAATTCTCTGAGTAGTGTGGAAATGCTGATTCTTACCCTGCCTGTGTTGTCCACTGAGCATTTCCGCGAACTCTAGTTGAAGTTCTTTGGGTATGGGATTTTGACATGTCACTCAAACCAAAAGGAATGAGTGGGAAACAATCAAGAAAACAGATAGAAGCACTTGCATTTGAAGGAGTTTCAAGCATGCTTGGGTACTCGTGTTATCTGACTGACTCAGTTTTGGAATACAACTGTCGCGTGGTGCACCGCGACCTCCAGGCACCCTGGAGTTTCTGAAAAAAAATTTTCTGCGATTTTCACGAAACCACTTTTCTTCAACTTGAATTGGGCTAAAAATCCATCCCTGAAAATAAAAATTCTCTGAGTAGTGTGGAAATGCTGATTCTTACCCTGCCTGGGTTGTCCACTGAGCATTTCCACGAACTCTAGTTGAAGTTCTTTGGGTATGGGATTTTGACATGTCACTCAAACCAAAAGTAATGAGTGGGAAACAATCAAGAAAACAGATAGAAGCATTTGTATTTGAAGGAGTTTCAAGCATGCTTGGGTACTCGTGTGATCTGACTGACTCAGTTTTTGAATACAACTGTCGCGTGGTGCACCGCGACCTCCAGGCACCCTGGAGTTATTGAAAAAAAAATTTCTGCGATTTTCACGAAACCACTTTTCTTCAACTTGAATTGGGCTAAAAATCCATCCCTGAAAATAAAAATTCTCTGAGTAGTGTGGAAATGCTGATTCTTAACCTCCCTGGGTTGTCCACTGAGCATTTCCACGAACTCTAGTTGAAGTTCTTTGGGTATGGGATTTTGACATGTCACTCAAACCAAAAGGAATGAGTGGGAAACAATCAAGAAAACAGATAGAAGCACTTGTATTTGAAGGAGTTTCAAGCATGCTTGGGTACTCGTGTGATCTGACTGACTCAGTTTTGGAATACAACTGTCGCGCGGTGCACGACGATCTCTAGGCACCCCGGAGTTTCTGAAAAAATATTTTCTGCGATTTTAACGAAACCACTTTTCTTCGACTTGAATTGGGCTAAAAATCCATTCCTGAAAATAAAAATTCTCTGAGTAGTGTGGAAATGCTGATCCTTTACCTACCTGGGTTGTCCACTGAGCATTTCCGCGAACTCTACTTGAAGTTCTCTGGGTATGGGATTTTGACATGTCACCCAAACCAAAAGGAATGAGTGGGAAACAATCAACACAACAGATAGAATCACTTGCATTTGAATGAGTTTCAAGCATGCTTGGGTACTCGTGTGATCTGCATGACTCAGTTTTGGAATACAAGTGTCGCGTGGTGCACCACGACCTCCAGGCACCCCGGAGTTTCTGAAAAAAAATTTTCTGCGATTTTCACGAAACCACTTTTCTTCAACTTGAATTGGGCTAAAAATCCATCCCTGAAAATAAAAATTCCCTGAGTAGTGTGGAAATGCTGATCCTTACCCTACCTGGGGTGTCCACTGAGCATTTTCGAGAACTCTAGTTGAAGTTCTCTGGGTATGGGATTTTGACATGTCACCCTAACCAAAAGGAATGAGTGGGAAACAATCTAGACAACAGATAGAATCACTTGCATTTGAATGAGTTTCAAGCATTCTTTGGTACTCGTTTGATCTGAGTGACTCAGTTTTGGAATACAACAGTCGCGTGGTGCACCGCGACCTCCAGGCACCCCGGAGTTTCTGAAAAAAAAATTTCTACGATTTTCACAAAACCACTTTTCTTCCACTTGAATCGGGCTAAAAATCCATCTCTGAAAACAAAAATTCTCTGAGTAGTGTGGAAATGCTGATCCTTACCCTACCAGGGGTGTCCACTGAGCATTTTTGCGAACTCTACTTGAAGTTCTCTGGGCATGGGATTTTGACATATTCCCCAAACCAAAAGGAATGAGTGGGAAACAATCAACACAACAGATAGAATCACTTGCATTTGAATGAGTTTCAAGCATGCTTGGGGACTCGTGTGATCTGCGTGACTCAGTTTTGGAATACAAGTGTCGCGTGGTGCACCACGACCTCCAGGCACCCTGGAGTTTCTGAAAAAAAATTTTCTGCGATTTTCACGAAACCACTTTTCTTCAACTAGAATTGGGCTAAAAATCCATCCCTGAAAATAAAAATTCTCTGAGTAGTGTGGAAATGCTGATCCTTACCCTACCTGGGGTGTCCACTGAGCAATTCCGCGAACTCTACTTGAAGTTCTCTGGGCATGGGATTTTGACATGTTACCCAATTCAAAAGGAATGAGTGGGAAACAATCAAGACAACAGATAGAAGCACTTGCATTTGAATGAGTTTCAAGCATGCTTGGGTACTCGTGTGATCTGAGTGACTCAGTTTTGGAATACAACTGTAGCGTGGTGCACCGCGACCTCTATGCACCCCGGAGTTTCTGAAAAAAAATTTTCTGCGATTTTCACGAAACCACTTTCCTTCAAGTTGAATTGGGCTAAAAATCCATCCCTGAAAATAAAAATTCCCTGAGTAGTGTGGAAATGCTGATCCTTACCCTACCAGGGGTGTCCACTGAGCATTTCCGAGAACTCTAGTTGAAGTTCTCTGGGCATGGGATTTTGACATGTCACCCTAACCAAAAGGAATGAGTGGGAAACAATCAAGACAACAGATAGAAGCACTTGCATTTGAATGAGTTTCAAGCACGCCTGGGTACTCGTGTGATCTGAGTGACTCAGTTTTGGAATACAACTGTCGCGTGGTGCACCGCGACCTCCAGGCACCCCGGAGATTCTGAAAAAAAAATTTCTGCGATTTTCACGAAACCACTTTTCTTCAACTTGAATTGGGCTAAAAATCCATCCCTGAAAATAAAAATTCTCTGAGTAGTGTGGAAATGCAGATTCTTACCCTGCCTGGGTTGTCCACTGAGCATTTCCGCGAACTCTAGTTGAAGTTCTCTGGGTATGGGATTTTGACATGTCACCCAAACCAAAAGGAATGAGTGGGAAACAATTTAGACAACAGATAGAAGCACTTGCATTTGAATGAGTTTCAAGCATGCTTGGGTATTCGTGTGATCTGAGTGACTCAGGTTTGGAATACAACAGTCGCGTGGTGCACCGCAATCTCCAGGGACCCCGGAGTTTCTGAAAAAAAAAATTCTGCGATTTTCACGAAACCACTTTCCTTCAAGTTGAATTGGGCTAAAAATCCATCCCTGAAAATAAAAATTCCCTGAGTAGTGTGGAAATGCTGATCCTTACCCTACCAGGGTTGTCCACTGAGCATTTCCGAGAACTCTAGTTGAAGTTCTCTGGGCATGGGATTTTGACATGTCACCCTAACCAAAAGGAATGAGTGGGAAACAATCAAGACAACAGATAGAAGCACTTGCATTTGAATGAGTTTCAAGTATGCTTGGGTACTCGTGTGATCTGACTGACTCAGTTTTGGAATACAACTGTCGCGTGGTGCACCGCGACCTCCAGGCACCCTGGAGTTTCTGAAAAAAAATTTTCTGCGATTTTCACGAAACCACTTTTCTTCAACTTGAATTGGGCTAAAAATCCATGCCTGAAAATAAAAATTCTCTGAGTAGGGTGGAAATGCTGATCCTTACCCTACCTGGGGTGTCCACTGAGCAATTCCACGAACTCTACTTGAAGTTCTCTGGGCATGGGATTTTGACATGTTACCCAATTCAAAAGGAATGAGTGGGAAACAATCAAGACAACAGATAGAAGCACTTGCATTTGAATGAGTTTCAAGCATGCTTGAGTACTCGTGTGATCTGAGTGACTCAGTTTTGGAATACAACTGTCGCGTGGTGCACCGCGACCTCTATGAACCCCGGAGTTTCTGAAAAAAAATTTTCTGCGATTTTCACGAAACCACTTTTCTTCAACTTGAATTGGGCTAAAAATCTATCCCTGAAAATAAAAATTCTCTGAGTAGTGTGGAAATGCTGATTCTTACCCTGCCTGGGTTGTCCACTGAGCATTTCCACGAACTCTAGTTGAAGTTCTTTGGGTATGGGATTTTGACATGTCACTCAAACCAAAAGGAATGAGTGGGAAACAATCAAGAAAACAGATAGAAGCACTTGCATTTGAAGGAGTTTCAAGCATGCTTTGGTACTCGTGTGATCTGACTGACTCAGTTTTGGAATACAACAGTCGCGTGGTGCACCGCGACCTCCAGGCACCCCGGAGTTTCTGAAAAAAAATTTTCTGCGATTTTCACAAAACCACTTTTCTTCAACTTCAATTGGGCTAAAAATCCATCCCTGAAAATAAAAATTCTCTGAGTAGTGTGGAAATATTGATCCTTACCCTACCTGGGGTGTCCACAGAGCATTTCTGCGAACTCTACTTGAAGTTCTCTGGGCATAGGATTTTGACTTGTTACCCAAACCAAAAGGAAAGAGTGTGAAACAATCAAGACAACAGATAGAAGCACTTGCATTTGAATGAGTTTCAAGCATGCTTGGGTACTCGTGTGATCTGAGTGACTCAGTTTTGGAATACAAGTGTCGCGTGGTGCACCGCGAACTCCAGGCACCCTGCAGTTTCTGAAAAAAAAATGTCTGCGATTTTCACGAAACCACTTTTCTTCAACTTGAATTGGGCTAAAAATCCATCCCTGAAAATAAAAATTCTCTGAGTAATGTGGAAATGCAGATTCTTACCCTGCCTGGGTTGTCCACTGAGCATTTCCGCGAACTCTAGTTGATGTTCTCTGTGCATGGGATTTTGACATGTTACCCAAACCAAAAGGAATGAGTGGGAAACAATCAACACAACAGATAGAAGCACTTGCATTTGAATGAGTTTCAAGCATGCTTGGGTACTTGTGTGATCTTATTGACTCAGTTTTGGAATACAACTGTCGCGTGGTGCACCGCGACCTCCAGTCACCCCGGAGTTTTTGAAAAAAAATTTTCTGCGATTTTCACGAAATCACTTTTCTTCGACTTGAATTGAGCTAAAAATCCATGCCTGAAAATAAAAATTCTCTGAGTAGTGTGGAAATTCTGATCCTTACCCTACCTGGGGTGTCCACTGAGCATTTCTGCGAACTCTAGTTGAAGTTCTCTGTGCATGGGATTTTGACATGTTACCCAAACCAAAAGGAATGAGTGGGAAACAATCAACACAACAGATAGAAGCACTTGCATTTGAATGAGTTTCAAGCATGCTTGGGTACTTGTGTGATCTGAGTGACTCAGTTTTGGAATACAACTGTAGCGTGGTGCACAGCGACCTCCAGGCACCCCGGAGTTTCTGAAAAAAAATTTTCTGCGATTTTCACGAAACCACTTTTCTTCAACTTGAATAGGGCTAAAAATCTATCCCTGAAAATAAAAATTCTCTGAGTAGTGTGGAAATGCTGATTCTTACCCTGCCTGGGTTGTCCACTGAGCATTTCCACGAACTCTAGTTGAAGTTCTTTGGGTATGGGATTTTGACATGTCACTCAAACCAAAAGGAATGAGTGGGAAACAATCAAAAAAACAGATAGAAGCACTTGGATTTGAAGGAGATTCAAGCATGCTTGGGTACTCGTGTGATCTGCGTGACTCAGTTTTGGAATACAACTGTCGCGTGGTGCACCGCGACCTCCAGGCACCCCGGAGTTTCTGAAAAAAAATTTTCTGCGATTTTCACGAAACCACTTTTCTTCAACTTGAATTGGGCTAAAAATCCATCCCTGAAAATAAAAATTCTCTGAGTAGTGTGGAAATATTGATCCTTACCCTACCTGGGGTGTCCACTGAGCATTTCTGCGAACTCTACTTGAAGTTCTCTGGGCATGGGATTTTGACAAGTTACCCAAACCAAAAGGAATGAGTGTGAAACAATCAAGACAACAGATAGAAGCACTTGCATTTGAATGAGTTTCAAGCATGCCTGGGTACTCGTGTGATCTGAGTGACTCAGTTTTGGAATACAACTGTCGCGTGGTGCACCGCGACCTCCAGGCACCCCGGAGTTTCTGAAAAAAAATTTTCTGCGATTTTCACGAAACCACTTTTCTTCAACTTGAATTGGGCTAAAAATCTATCCCTGAAAATAAAAATTCTCTGAGTAGTGTGGAAATGCTGATTCTTACCCTGCCTGGGTTGTCCACTGAGCATTTCCACGAACTCTAGTTGAAGTTCTTTGGGTATGGGATTTTGACATGTCACTCAAACTAAAAGGAATGAGTGGGAAACAATCAAGAAAACAGATAGAAGCACTTGCATTTGAATGAGTTTCAAGCATGCCTGGGTACTCGTGTGATCTGAGTTACTCAGTTTTGGAATACAACAGTCGCGTGGTGCACCGCGACCTCCAGGCACCCCGGAGTTTCTGAAAAAAAATTTTCTGCGATTTTCACGAAACCCCTTTTCTTCAACTTGAATTGGGCTGAAAATCCATCCCTGAAAATAAAAATTCTCTGAGTAGTGTGGAAATGCTGATCCTTACCCTACCTGGGGTGTCCACTGAGCATTTCAGCGAACTCTACTTGAAGTTCTCTGTGAATGGGATTTTGACATGTCACCCAATTCAAAAGGAATAAGTGGGAAACAATCAAGACAACAGATAGAATCACTTGCATTTGAATGAGTTTCAAGCATGCTTGGGCACTCGTGTGATCTGCGTGACTCAGTTTTGGAATACAAGTGTCGCGTGGTGCACCGCGACCTCCAGGCACCCCGGAGTTTCTGAAAAAAAATTTTCTGTGATTTTCACGAAACCACTTTTCTTCAACTTGAATTGGGCTAAAAATCCATCCCTGAAAATAAAAATTCTCTGAGTAGTGTGGAAATGCTGATCCTTACCCTACCTGGGGTGTCCACTGAGCATTTCCGCGAACTCTACTTGAAGTTCTCTGGGTATGGGATTTTGACATGTCACCCAAACCAAAAGGAATGAGTGGGAAATAATCAAGATAACAGATAGAATCACTTGCATTTGAATGAGTTTCAAGAATGCTTGGGTACTCGTTTGATCTGCGTGACTCAGTTTTGGAATACAAGTGTCGCGTGGTGCACCACGACCTCCAGGCACCCCGGAGTTTCTGAAAAAAAAATTTCTGCGATTTTCACGAAACCACTTTTCTTCAACTTGAATTGGGCTAAAAATCCATCCTTGAAAATAAAAATTCTCTGAGTAATGTGGAAATGCAGATTCTTACCCTGCCTGGGTTGTCCACTGAGCATTTCCTCGAACTCTAGTTGAAGTTCTCTGTGCATGGGATTTTGACATGTTACCCAAACCAAAAGGAATGAGTGGGAAACAATCAACACAACAGATAGAAGCACTTGCATTTGAATGAGTTTCAAGCATGCTTGGGTACTCGTGTGATCTGAGTGACTCAGTTTTGGAATACAACTGTCGCGTGGTGCACCGCGACCTCCAGGCACCCCGGAGTTTTTGAAAAAAAATTTTCTGCGATTTTCACGAAACCACTTTTCTTCGACTTGAATTGGGCTAAAAATCCATGCCTGAAAATAAAAATTCTCTGAGTAGTGTGGAAATGCTGATCCTTACCCTACCTGGGGTGTCCACTGAGCATTTTTGCGAACTCTACTTGAAGTTCTCTGGGCATGGGATTTTGACATGTTACTTAAACCAAAAGGAATGAGTGTGAAACAATCAAGACAACAGATAGAAGCACTTGCATTTGAATGAGTTTCAAGCATGCTTGGGTACTCGTGTGATCTGAGTGACTCAGTTTTGGAATACAACAGTCGCGTGGTGCACCACGACCTCCAGACACCCCGGAGTTTCTGAAAAAAAAATTTTCTGCGATTTTCACGAAACCACTTTTCTTCAACTTGAATTGGGCTAAAAATCCATCCCTGAAAATAAAAATTCTCTGAGTAGTGTGGAAATGCTGATCCTTACCCTACCTGGGGTGTCCACTGAGCATTTCCGCGAACTCTACTTGAAGTTCTCTGGGCATGGGATTTTGACATGTTACCCAAACCAAAAGGAATGAGTTGGAAACAATCAAGAAAACAGATAGAAGCACTTGCATTTGAAGGAGTTTCAAGCATGCTTGGGTACTCGTGTGATCTGAGTGACTCAGTTTTGGAATACAACTGTCGCGTGGTACACCGCGACCTCCAGGCACCCCGGAGTTTCTGAAAAAAAATTTTCTGCGATTTTCACGAAACCACTTTTCTTCAACTTGAATTGGGCTAAAAATCTATCCCTGAAAATAAAAATTATCTGAGTAGTGTGGAAATGCTGATTCTTACCCTGCCTGGGTTGTCCACTGAGCATTTCCACGAACTCTAGTTGAAGTTCTTTGGGTATGGGATTTTGACATGTCACTCAAACTAAAAGGAATGAGTGGGAAACAATCAAGAAAACAGATAGAAGCACTTGCATTTGAAGGAGATTCAAGCATGCTTGGGTACTCGTGTGATCTGACTGACTCAGTTTTGGAATACAACTGTCGCTTGGTGCACCGCGACCTCCAGGCACCCCGGAGTTTCTGAAAAAAAATTTTCTGCGATTTTCACGAAACCACTTTTCTTCAACTTGAATTGGGCTAAAAATCCATCCCTGAAAATAAAAATTCTCTGAGTAGTGTGGAAATATTGATCCTTACCCTACCTGGGGTGTCCACTGAGCATTTCTGCGAACTCTACTTGAAGTTCTCTGGGCATGGGATTTTGACATGTTACCCAAACCAAAAGGAATGAGTGTGAAACAATCAAGACAACAGATAGAAGCACTTGCATTTGAATGAGTTTCAAGCATGCTAGGGTACTCGTGTGATCTGAGTGACTCAGTTTTGGAATACAACAGTCGCGTGGTGCACCGCGAATTCCAGGCACCCCGGAGTTTCTGAAAAAAAAATTTCTGCGATTTTCACGAAACCACTTTTCTTAAACTTGAATTGGGCTAAAAATCTATCCCTGAAAATAAAAATTCTCTGAGTAGTGTGGAAATGCTGATTCTTACCCTGCCTGGGTTATCCACTGAGCATTTCCGTGAACTCTACCTGAAGTTCTCTGGGCATGGGATTTTGACATGTTCCCCAAACCAAAAGGAATGAGTGGGAAACAATCAAGACAACAGATAGAAGCACTTGCATTTGAATGAGTTTCAAGCATGCTTGGGTACTCGTGTGATCTGAGTGACTCAGTTTTGGAATACAACAGTCGCGTGGTGCACCGCGACCTCCAGGCACCCCGGAGTTTCTGAAAAAAAATTTTCTGCGATTTTCACGAAACCACTTTTCTTCAACTTGAATTGGGCTGAAAATCCATCCCTGAAAATAAAAATTCTCTGAGTAGTGTGGAAATGCTGATCCTTACCCTACCTGGGGTGTCCACTGAGCATTTCAGCGAACTCTACTTGAAGTTCTCTGTGAATGGGATTTTGACATGTTCCCAATTCAAAAGGAATGATTGGGAAACAATCAAGACAACAGATAGAAGCACTTTCATTTGATTGAGTTTTAAGCATGCTTGGGTACTCGAGTGAACTGAGTGACTTAGTTTTGGAATACAAGTGTCGCGTGGTGCACCGCGACATCCAGGCACCCCGGAGTTTCTGAAAAAAAATTTTCTGCGATTTTCACGAAACCACTTTTCTTCAACTTGAATTGGGCTAAAAATCCATCCCTGAAAAAAAAAATTCTCTGAGTAGTGTGGAAATGCTGATCCTTACCCTACCTGGGGTGTCCAATGAGTATTTCCGTGAACTCTACTTAAAGTTCTTTGGGATTGGGATTTTGACATGTTACCCAAACCAAAAGGAATGAGTGGGAAACAATCAAGAAAGCAGATAGAAGCACTTGCATTTGAATGAGTTTCAAGCATGCTTGTGTACTCGTGTGATCTGAGTGACTCAGTTTTGGAATACAACTGTCGCGTGGTGCACCGCGACCTCCAGGCACCCCGGAGTTTTTGAAAAAAAATTTTCTGTGATTTTCACGAAACCACTTTTCTTCGACTTGAATTGGGCTAAAAATCCATGCCTGAAAATAAAAATTCTCTGAGTAGTGTGGAAATGCTGATCCTTACCCTACCTGGGGTGTCCACTGAGCATTTCTGCGAACTCTAGTTGAAGTTCTCTGTGCATGGGATTTTGACATGTTACCCAAACCAAAAGGAATGAGTGGGAAACAATCAAGACAACAGATAGAAGCACTTGCATTTGAATGAGTTTCAAGCATGCTTGGGTACTCGAGTGATCTGAGTGACTCAGTTTTGGAATACAAGTGTCGCGTGGTGCACCACGACCTCCAGGCACCCCGGAGTTTCTGAAAAATTAATTTTCTGCGATTTTCACGAACCACTTTTCTTCAGCTTGAATTGGGCTAAAAATCCATCCCTGAAAATAAAAATTCTCTGAGTTGTGTGGAAATGCTGATCCTTACCCTAACTGGGGTGTCCACTGAGCATTTCCGCGAACTCTACTTGAAGTTCTCTGGGCATGGGATTTTGACATGTTACCCAAACCAAAAGGAATGAGTGGGAAGCAATCAAGAAAACAGACAGAAGCACTTGCATTTGAATGAGTTCAAGCATGCTTGTGTACTCGTGTGATCTGAGTGACTCAGTTTTGGAATACAACTGTCGCGTGGTGTACCGCGACCTCCAGGCACCCCGGAGTTTCTGAAAAAAAAAATATGCGATTTTCACGAAACCACTTTTCTTCAACTTGAATTGTGCTAAAAATCCATCCATGAAAATAAAAATTCTCTGAGTAGTGTAGAAATGCTGAATCTTACCCTGCCTGGGTTGTCCACTGAGCATTTCCGCGAACTCTAGTTAAAGTTCTCTGTGCGTGGGATTTTGACTTGTTTCCCAAACCAAAAGGAATGAGTGGGAAACAATCAACACAACAGATAGAAGCACTTGCATTTGAATGACTTTCAAGCATGCTTGGGTACTCGTGTGATCTGAGTGACTCAGTTTTGGAATACAAGTGTCGCGTGGTGCGCCGCGACCTCCAGGCACCCCGGAGTTTCTGAGAAAAAATGTTCTGCGATTTTCACGAAACCACTTTTCTTCAACTTGAATTGGGCTAAAAATCCATTCCTAAAAATAAAAATTCTCTGAGTAGTGTGGAAATGCTGATCCTTATCCTCCCTGGGTTGTCCACTGAGCATTTCCGTTAACTCTAGTAGAAGTTCTCTGGGTTTGGGATTTTGACATGTCACCCAAACCAAAAGGAATGAGTGGGAAACAATCAAGACAACAGATAGAAGCGCTTGCATTTGAATGAGTTTCATGCATGCTTGTGTACTCGTGTGATCTGAGTGACTCAGTTTTGGAATACAACTGTCGCGTGGTGCACCGCGAACTCCAGGCACCCCGGAGTTTCTGAAAAAAAATGTTCTGCGATTTTCTCGACACCACTTTTCTTCAACTTGAATTGGGCTAAAAATCCATCCCTGAAAATAAAAATTCTCTGAGTAGTGTGGAAATGCTGATCCTTACCCTACCTGGGGTGTCCACTGAGCATTTCCGAGAACTCTAGATGAAGTTCTCTGGGCATAGGATTTGGACATGTCACCCTAACCAAAAGGAACGAGTGGGAAACAATCAACATAACAGATAGAAGCACTTGCATTTGAATGACTTTCAAGCATGCTTGGGTACTCGTGTGATCTGAGTGACTTAGTTTTGGAATACAACTGTCGCGTGGTGCACCGCGACCTCCAGGCACCCCGGAGTTTCTGAAAAAAAATTTTCTGCGATTTTCTCGACACCACTTTTCTTCAACTTGAATTGGGCTAAAAATCCATCCCTGAAAATAAAAATTCTCTGAGTATTGTGGAAATGCTGATCCTTACCCTACCTAGGGTGTCCACTGAGCATTTCCGCGAACTCTTCTTGAAGTTCTCTGGGTATGGGATTTTGATATGTCACCCAAACCAAAATGAATGAGTGGGAAACAATCAAGAGAACAGATAGAATCACTTGCAATTGAATGAGTTTCAAGCATGCTTGGGTACTCGTGTGATCTGCGTGACTCAGTTTTGGAATACAAGTGTCGCGTGGTGCACGGCGACCTCCAGGCACCCCGGAGTTTCTGAAAAAAAAATTTCTGGGATTTTCACGAAACCAGTTTTCTTCGACTTGAATTGGGCTAAAAATCCATAACTGAAAATAAAAATTCTATGAGTAGTGTGGAAATGCTGATCCTTACCCTACCTGGGGTGTCTACTGAGCATTTCCGCGAACTCTAGTTGAAGTTCTCTGTGCATGGGATTTTGACATGTTCCCCAAACCAAAAGGAATGAGTGGGAAACAATCAACACAACAGATAGAAGCACTTGCATTTGAATGACTTTCAAGCATGCTTGGGTACTTGTGTGATCTGAGTGACTCAGTTTTGGAATACAACTGTCGCGTGGTGCACCGCGACCTCCAGGCACCCCGGAGTTTCTGAAAAAAAAAATTCTGCCATTTTCACGAAGCCACTTTTCTTGAATTGGGCTAAAAATCCATCCCTGAAAATAAAAATTCTCTGAGTTGTGTGGAAATGATGATCCTTACCCTAACTGGGGTGTCCACTGAGCATTTCCACGAACTCTACTTGAAGTTCTCTGGGCATGGGATTTTGACATGTTACCCAAACCAAAAGGAATGAGTGGGAAGCAATCAAGAAAACAGACAGAAGCACTTGCATTTGAATGAGTTTCAAGCATGCTTGTGTACTCGTGTGATCTGAGTGACTCAGTTTTGGAATACAACTGTCGCGTGGTGTACCGCGACCTCCAGGCACCCCGGAGTTTCTGAAAAAAAAAATTCTGCGATTTTCACGAAACCACTTTTCTTCAACTTGAATTGGGCTAAAAATCCATCCCTGAAAATAAAAATTCTCTGAGTAGTGTGGAAATGCTGATCCTTACCCTACCTGGGGTGTCCACTGAGCATTTCCGTGAACTCTACTTGAATTTCTCTGGGTATGGGATTTTGACATGTCACCCAAACCAAAAGGAATGAGTGGGAAACAATCAAGAGAGTAGATAGAAGCACTTGAATTTGAATGAGTTTCAAGCATGCTTGTGTACTCGTGTGATCTGAGTGACTCAGTTTTGGAATACAACTGTCGCGTGGTGCACCGCGACCTCCAGGCACCCCGGAGTTTCTGAAAAAAATTTTTCTGTGATTTTCACGAAACCACTTTTCTTCAACTTGAATTGGGCTAAAAATCCATCCCTGAAAATAAAAATTCTCTGAGTAGTGTGGAAATGCTGAATCTTACCCTGCCTGGGTTTTCCACTGAGCATTTCCGCGAACTCTAGTTAAAGTTCTCTGTGCATGGGATTTTGACTTGTTACCCAAACCAAAAGGAATGAGTGGGAAACAATCAAGAGAGTAGATAGAAGCACTTGAATTTGAATGAGTTTCAAGCATGCTTGTGTACTCGTGTGATCTGAGTGACTCAGTTTTGGAATACAACTGTCGCGTGGTGCACCGCGACCTCCAGGCACCCCGGAGTTTCTGAAAAAAATTTTTCTGTGATTTTCACGAAACCACTTTTCTTCAACTTGAATTGGGCTAAAAATCCATCCCTGAAAATAAAAATTCTCTGAGTAGTGTGGAAATGCTGATCCTTACCCTACCTAGGGTGTCCACTGAGCATTTCCGCGAACTCTTCTTGAAGTTCTCTGGGTATGGGATTTTGATATGTCACCCAAACCAAAATGAATGAGTGGGAAACAATCAAGAGAACAGATAGAATCACTTGCATTTGAATGAGTTTCAAGCATGCTTGGGTACTCGTGTGATCTGCGTGACTCAGTTTTGGAATACAAGTGTCGCGTGGTGCACGGCGACCTCCAGGCACCCCGGAGTTTCTGAAAAAAAAATTTCTGGGATTTTCACGAAACCAGTTTTCTTCGACTTGAATTGGGCTAAAAATCCATAACTGAAAATAAAAATTCTATGAGTAGTGTGGAAATGCTGATCCTTACCCTACCTGGGGTGTCTACTGAGCATTTCCGCGAACTGTAGTTGAAGTTCTCTGTGCATGGGATTTTGACATGTTCCCCAAACCAAAAGGAATGAGTGGGAAACAATCAACACAACAGATAGAAGCACTTGCATTTGAATGACTTTCAAGCATGCTTGGGTACTCGTGTGATCTGAGTGACTCAGTTTTGGAATACAACTGTCGCGTGGTGCACCGCGACCTCCAGGCACCCCGGAGTTTCTGAAAAAAAAAATTCTGCCATTTTCACGAAACCACTTTTCTTGAATTGGGCTAAAAATCCATCCCTGAAAATAAAAATTCTCTGAGTTGTGTGGAAATGATGATCCTTACCCTAACTGGGGTGTCCACTGAGCATTTTCACGAACTCTACTTGAAGTTCTCTGGGCATGGGATTTTGACATGTTACCCAAACCAAAAGGAATGAGTGGGAAGCAATCAAGAAAACAGACAGAAGCACTTGCATTTGAATGAGTTTCAAGCATGCTTGTGTACTCGTGTGATCTGAGTGACTCAGTTTTGGAATACAACTGTCGCGTGGTTTACCGCGACCTCCAGGCACCCCGGAGTTTCTGAAAAAAAAAATTCTGCGATTTTCACGAAACCACTTTTCTTCAACTTGAATTGGGCTAAAAATCCATCCCTGAAAATAAAAATTCTCTGAGTAGTGTGGAAATGCTGATCCTTACCCTACCTGGGGTGTCCACTGAGCATTTCCGCGAACTCTACTTGAATTTCTCTGGGTATGGGATTTTGACATGTCACCCAAACCAAAAGGAATGAGTGGGAAACAATCAAGAGAGTAGATAGAAGCACTTGAATTTGAATGAGTTTCAAGCATGCTTGTGTACTCGTGTGATCTGAGTGACTCAGTTTTGGAATACAACTGTCGCGTGGTGCACCGCGACCTCCAGGCACCCCGGAGTTTCTGAAAATAAATTTTCTGTGATTTTCACGAAACCACTTTTCTTCAACTTGAATTGGGCTAAAAATCCATCCCTGAAAATAAAAATTCTCTGAGTAGTGTGGAAATGCTGAATCTTACCCTGCCTGGGTTTTCCACTGAGCATTTCCGCGAACTCTAGTTAAAGTTCTCTGTGCATGGGATTTTGACTTGTTACCCAAACCAAAAGGAATGAGTGGGAAACAATCAACACAACAGATAGAAGCACTTGCATTTGAATGAGTTTCAAGCATGCTTGGGTACTTGTGTGATCTGAGTGACTCAGTTTTGGAATACAACGGTCGCGTGGTGCACCGCGACCTCCAAGCACCACGGAGTTTCTGAAAAAAAATTTTAGCGATTTTCACGAAACCACTTTTCTTCAACTTGAATTGGGCTAAAAATCCATTCCTAAAAATAAAAATTCTCTGAGTAGTGTGGAAATGCTGATCCTTATCCTCCCTGGGGTGTCCACTGAGCATTTCCGCGAACTCTAGTTGAAGTTTTCTAGTTATGGGATTTTAACATGTCACCCAAACCAAAAGGAATGAGTGGGAAACAATCGAGACAACAGATAGAAGCACTTGCATTTGAATGAGTTTCAAGCATGCTTGGGTACTCGTGTGATCTGAGTGACTCAGTTTTGGAATACAACTGTCGCGTGGTCCACCGCGACCTCCAGGCACCCCGGAGTTTCTGAAAAAAAATTTTCTGCGATTTTCACGAAACCACTTTTCTTCAACTTGAATTGGGCTAAAAATCCATTCCTAAAAATAAAAATTCTCTGAGTAGTGTGGAAATGCTGATCCTTATCCTCCCTGGGGTGTCCACTGAGCATTTCCGTTAACTCTAGTTGAAGTTCTCTGGGTTAGGGATTTTAACATGTCACCCAAACCAAAAGGAATGAGTGGGAAACAATCAAGACAACAGATAGAAGCGCTTGCATTTGAATGAGTTTCAAGCATGCTTGTGTACTCGTGTGATCTGAGTGACTCAGTTTTGGAATACAACTGTCGCGTGGTGCACCGCGACCTCCAGGCACCCCGGAGTTTCTGAAAAAAAATGTTCAGCGATTTTCACGACACCACTTTTCTTCAACTTGAATTGGGCTAAAAATCCATCCCTGAAAATAAAAATTCTCTGAGTAGTGCGGAAATGCTGATCCTTACCCTACCTGGGGTGTCCACTGAGCATTTCCTAGAACTCTAGTTGAAGTTTTCTGGGCATGGGATTTTGACATGTCACCCTTACCAAAAGGAATGAGTGGGAAACAATCAAGATAACAGATAGAATCACTTGCATTTGAATGAGTTTCAAGCATGCTTGGGTACTCGTGTGATCTGCGTGACTCAGTTTTGGAATACAAGTGTCGCGTGGTGCACCGCAACCTCCAGGCACTCCGGAGTTTCTGAAAAAAAATTTCTGCGATTTTCACGAAACCACTTTTCTTCAACTTGAATCGGGCTAAAAATGCATCCCTGAAAACAAAAATTCTCTGAGTAGTGTGGAAATGCTGATCCTTACCCTACCAGGGGTGTCCACTGAGCATTTTTGCGAACTCTACTTGAAGTTCTCTGGGCATGGGATTTTGACATATTCCCCAAACCAAAAGGAATGAGTGGGAAACAATCAACACAACAGATAGAATCACTTGCATTTGAATGAGTTTCAAGCATGCTTGGGGACTCGTGTGATCTGCGTGACTCAGTTTTGGAATACAAGTGTCGCGTGGTGCACCACGACCTCCAGGCACCCTGGAGTTTCTGAAAAAAAATTTTCTGCGATTTTCACGAAACCACTTTTCTTCAACTAGAATTGGGCTAAAAATCCATCCCTGAAAATAAAAATTCTCTGAGTAGTGTGGAAATGCTGATCCTTACCCTACCTGGGGTGTCCACTGAGCAATTCCGCGAACTCTACTTGAAGTTCTCTGGGCATGGGATTTTGACATGTTACCCAATTCAGAAGGAATGAGTGGGAAACAATCAAGACAACAGATAGAAGCACTTGCATTTGAATGAGTTTCAAGCATGCTTGGGTACTCGTGTGATCTGAGTGACTCAGTTTTGGAATACAACTGTAGCGTGGTGCACCGCGACCTCCAGGCACCCCGGAGATTCTGAAAAAAAATTTTCTGCGATTTTCACGAAACCACTTTCCTTCAAGTTGAATTGGGCTAAAAATCCATCCCTGAAAATAAAAATTCCCTGAGTAGTGTGGAAATGCTGATCCTTACCCTACCAGGGGTGTCCACTGAACATTTCCGATAACTCTAGTTGAAGTTCTCTGGGCATGGGATTTTGACATGTCACCGTAACCAAAAGGAATGAGTGGGAAACAATCAAGACAACAGATAGAAGCACTTGCATTTGAATGAGTTTCAAGCATGCCTGGGTACTCGTGTGATCTGAGTGACTCAGTTTTGGAATACAACTGTCGCGTGGTGCACCGCGACCTCCAGGCACCCCGGAGATTCTGAAAAAAAAATTTCTGCGATTTTCACGAAACCACTTTTCTTCAACTTGAATTGGGCTAAAAATCCATCCCTGAAAATAAAAATTCTCTGAGTAGTGTGGAAATGCAGATTCTTACCCTGCCTGGGTTGTCCACTGAGCATTTCCGCGAACTCTAGTTGAAGTTCTCTGGGTATGGGATTTTGACATGTCACCCAAACCAAAAGGAATGAGTGGGAAACAATCAAGACAACGGATAGAAGCACTTGCATTTGAATGAGTTTCAAGCATGCTTGGGTACTAGTGTGATCTGCGTGACTCAGTTTTGGAATACAAGTGTTGCGTGGTGCACCGCGACCTCCAGGCACCCCGGAGTTTCTGAAAAAAAATTTTCTGCGATTTTCACGAAACCACTTTTCTTCAACTTGAATTGGGCTAAAAATCCATCCCTGAAAATAAAAATTCTCTGAGTAGTGTGGAAATGCTGATTCTTACCCTGCCTTGGTTGTCCACTGAGCATTTCCACGAACTCTAGTTGAAGTTCTTTGGGTATGGGATTTTGACATGTCACTCAAACCAAATGGAATGAGTGGGAAACAATCAAGAAAACAGATAGAAGCACTTGCATTTGAAGGAGTTTCAAGCATGCTTTGGTACTCGTGTGATCTGACTGACTCAGTTTTGGAATACAACTGTCGCGTGGTGCACCGCGACATCCAGGCACCCCGGAGTTTCTGAAAAAAAATTTTCTTCGATTTTCACAAAACCACTTTTCTTCAACTTCAATTGGGCTAAAAATCCATCCCTGAAAATAAAAATTCTCTGAGTAGTGTGGAAATATTGATTCTTACCCTACCTGGGGTGTCCACTGAGCATTTCTGCGAATTCTACTTGAAGTTCTCTGGGCATGGGATTTTGACATGTTACCCAAACCAAAAGGAAAGAGTGTGAAACAATCAAGACAACAGATAGAAGCACTTGCATTTGAATGAGTTTCAAGCATGCTTGGGTACTCGTGTGATCTGAGTGACTCAGTTTTGGAATACAAGTGTCGCGTGGTGCACCGCGACCTCCAGGCACCCCGGAGTTTCTGAAAAAAAAATTTCTGCGATTTTCACGAAACCACTTTTCTTCAACTTGAATTGGGCTAAAAATCCATCCCTGAAAATAAAAATTCTCTGAGTAATATGTAAATGCAGATTCTTACCCTGCCTGGGTTGTCCACTGAGCATTTCCGCGAACTCTAGTTGAAGTTCTCTGTGCATGGGATTTTGACATGTTACCCAAACCAAAAGGAATGAGTGGGAAACAATCAACACAACAGATAGAAGCACTTGCATTTGAATGAGTTTCAAGCATGCTTGGGTACTTGTGTGATCTGATTGACTCAGTTTTGGAATACAACTGTCGCGTGGTGCACCGCGACCTCCAGTCACCCCGGAGTTTTTGAAAAAAAATTTTCTGCGATTTTCACGAAATCACTTTTCTTCGACTTGAATTGAGCTAAAAATCCATGCCTGAAAATAAAAATTCTCTGAGTAGTGTGGAAATGCTGATCCTTACCCTATCTGGGGTGTCCACTGAGCATTTCTGCGAACTCTAGTTGAAGTTCTCTGTGCATGGGATTTTGACATGTTACCCAAACCAAAAGGAATGAGTGGGAAACAATCAACACAACAGATAGAAACACTTGCATTTGAATGAGTTTCAAGCATGCTTGGGTACTTGTGTGATCTGAGTGACTCAGTTTTGGAATACAACTGTAGCGTGGTGCACAGCGACCTCCAGGCACCCCGGAGTTTCTGAAAAAAAATTTTCTGCGAATTTCACGAAACCACTTTTCTTCAACTTGAATTGGGCTAAAAATCTATCCCTGAAAATAAAAATTCTCTGAGTAGTGTGGAAATGCTGAATCTTACCCTGCCTGGGGTGTCCACTGAGCATTTCTGCGAACTCTACTTGAAGTTCTCTGGG
This sequence comes from Atractosteus spatula, assembly GCF_055471065.1. Classification (NCBI taxonomy): domain Eukaryota; kingdom Metazoa; phylum Chordata; class Actinopteri; order Semionotiformes; family Lepisosteidae; genus Atractosteus; species Atractosteus spatula. The sequence goes on from NC_142710.1 coordinate 1,817,482, forward strand.
CATGGGATTTTGACATGTTACCCAAACCAAAAGGAATGAGTGTGAAACAATCAAGACAACAGATAGAAGCACTTGCATTTGAATGAGTCTCAAGCATGCTTGGGTACTCGTGTGATCTGAGTGACTCAGTTTTGGAATACAACAGTCGCGTGGTGCACCGCGACCTCCAGGGACCCCGGAGTTTCTGAAAAAAAAATTTCTGCGGTTTTCACGAAACCACTTTCCTTAAAGTTGAATTGGGTTAAAAATCCATCCCTGAAAATAAAAATTCCCTGAGTAGTGTGGAAATATTGATCCTTACCCTACCTGGGGTGTCCACTGAGCATTTCAGCGAACTCTACTTGAAGTTCTCTGGGCATGGGATTTTGACATGTTACCCAAACCAAAAGGGATGAGTGTGAAACAATCAAGACAACAGATAGAAGCACTTGCATTTGAATGAGTTTCAAGCATGCCTGGGTACTCGTTTGATCTGCGTGACTCAGTTTTGGAATACAAGTGTCACGTGGTGCACCGCGACCTCCAGGCACCCCGGAGTTTCTGAAAAAAAAATTTCTGCGATTTTCACGAAACCACTTTTCTTCAACTTGAATTGGGCTAAAAATCCATCCCTGAAAATAAAAATTATCTGAGTAGTGTGGAAATGCTTATCCTTACCCTACCTGGGGTGTCCACTGAGCATTTCCGCGAACTCTACTTGAAGTTCTCTGGGTATGGGATTTTGACATGTCACCCAAACCAAAAGGAATGAGTGGGAAATAATCAAGAGAACAGATAGAATCACTTGCATTTGAATGAGTTTCAAGAATGCTTGGGTACTCGTTTGATCTGCGTAACTCAGTTTTGGAATACAAGTGTCGCGTGGTGCACCGCGACCTCCAGGCACCCCGGAGTTTCTGAAAAAAAAATTTCTGCGATTTTCACGAAACCACTTTTCTTCAACTTGAATTGGGCTAAAAATCTATCCCTGAAAATAAAAATTCTCTGAGTAGTGTGGAAATGCTGATTCTTACCCTGCCTGGGTTATCCACTGAGCATTTCCGTGAACTCTACATGAAGTTCTCTGGGCATGGGATTTTGACATGTTCCCCAAACCAAAAGGAATGAGTGGGAAACAATCAAGACAACAGATAGAAGCACTTGCATTTGAATGAGTTTCAAGCATGCTTGGGTACTCGTGTGATCTGAGTGACTCAGTTTTGGAATACAACAGTCGCGTGGTGCACCGCGACCTCCAGGCACCCCGGAGTTTCTGAAAAAAAAATTTTCTGCGATTTTCACGAAACCACTTTTCTTCAACTTGAATTGGGCTGAAAATCCATCCCTGAAAATAAAAATTCTCTGAGTAGTGTGGAAATGCTGATCCTTACCCTACCTGGGGTGTCCACTGAGCATTTCAGCGAACTCTACTTGAAGTTCTCTGTGAATGGGATTCTGACATGTTACCCAATTCAAAAGGAATGATTGGGAAACAATCAAGACAACAGATAGAAGCACTTTCATTTGAATGAGTTTTAAGCATGCTTGGGTACTCGAGTGAACTGAGTGACTCAGTTTTGGAATACAAGTGTCGCGTGGTGCACCGCGACCTCCAGGCACCCCGGAGTTTCTGAAAAAAAATTTTCTGCGATTTTCACGAAACCACTTTTCTTCAACTTGAATTGGGCTAAAAATCTATCCCTGAAAATAAAAATTCTCTGAGTAGTGTGGAAATGCTGATCCTTACCCTACCTGGGGTGTCCACTGAGCATTTCCGTGAACTCTACTTGAAGTTCTCTGGGCATGGGATTTTGACGTTACCCAATTCAAAAGGAATGAGTGGGAAACAATCAAGACAACAGATAGAAGCACTTGCATTTGAATGAGTTTCAAGCATGCTTGGGTACTCGTGTGATCTGAGTGACTCAGTTTTGGAATACAACAGTCGCGTGGTGCACCGCGACCTCCAGGCACCCCGGAGTTTCTGAAAAAAAATTTTCTGCGATTTTCACGAAACCACTTTTCTTCAACTTGAATTGGGCTGAAAATCCATCCCTGAAAATAAAAATTATCTGAGTAGTGTGGAAATGCTGATCCTTACCCTACCTGGGGTGTCCACTGAGCATTTCAGCGAACTCTACTTGAAGTTCTCTGTGAATGGGATTTTGACATGTTACCCAATTCAAAAGGAATGATTGGGAAACAATCAAGACAACAGATAGAAGCACTTTCATTTGAATGAGTTTTAAGCATGCTTGGGTACTCGAGTGAACTGAGTGACTCAGTTTTGGAATACAAGTGTCGCGTGGTGCATCGCGACCTCCAGGCACCCCGGAGTTTCTGAAAAAAATTTTTCTGCGATTTTCACGAACCACTTTTCTTCAACTTGAATTGGGCTAAAAATCCATCCCTGAAAATAAAAATTCTCTGAGTAGTGTGGAAATGCTGATCCTTACCCTACCTGGGGTGTCCACTGAGCATTTCCGTGAACTCTACTTGAAGTTCTCTGGGCATGGGATTTTGACGTTACCCAATTCAAAAGGAATGAGTGGGAAACAATCAAGACAACAGATAGAAGCACTTGCATTTGAATGAGTTTCAAGCATGCTTGGGTACTCGTGTGATCTGAGTGACTCAGTTTTGGAATACAACTGTCGCGTGGGCACCGCGACCTTCTGGCACCCCTTAGTTTCTGAAAAAAAAATATCTGCGATTTTCACGAAACCACTTTTCTTCAACTTGAATTGGGCTAAAAATCCATCCCTGAAAATAAAAATTCTCTGAGTAGTGTAGAAATGCTGAATTTTACCCTGCCTGGGTTGTCCACTGAGCATTTCCGCGAACTCTAGTTAAAGTTCTCTGTGCATGGGATTTTGACTTGTTACCCAAACCAAAAGGAATGAGTGGGAAACAATCAACACAACAGATAGAAGCACTTGCATTTGAATGACTTTCAAGCATGCTTGGGTACTCGTGTGATCTGAGTGACTCAGTTTTGGAATACAACGGTCGCGTGGTGCACCGCGACCTCCAGGCACCCCGGAGTTTCAGAAAAAAAATGTTCTGCGATTTTCACGAAACCACTTTTCTTCAACTTAAATTGGGCTAAAAATCCATCCCTGAAAATAAAAATTCTCTGAGTAGTGTGGAAATGCTGATCCTTACCCTACCTGGGGTGTCCACTGAGCATTCCCGCGAACTCTACTTGAAGTTCTCTGGGTATGGGATTTTGACATGTCACACAAACCAAAAGGAATGAGTGGGAAACATTGAAGAGAACAGATAGAATCACTTGCATTTGAATGAGTTTCAAGCATGCTTGGGTACTCGTGTGATCTGCGTGACTCAGTTTTGGAATACAAGTGTCGCGTGGTGCACGGCGACCTCCAGGCACCCCGGAGTTTCTGAAAAAAAAATTTCTGGGATTTTCACGAAACCACTTTTCTTCGACTTGAATTGGGCTAAAAATCCATGCCTGAAAATAAAAATTCTATGAGTAGTGTGGAAATGCTGATCCTTACCCTACCTGGGGTGTCTACTGAGCATTTCCGCGAACTCTAGTTGAAGTTCTCTGTGCCTGGGATTTTGACATGTTCCCCAAACCAAAAGGAATGAGTGGGAAACAATCAACACAACAGATAGAAGCACTTGCATTTGAATGACTTTCAAGCATGCTTGGGTACTCGTGTGATCTGAGTGACTCAGTTTTGGAATACAACTGTCGCGTGGTGCACCGCGACCTCCAGGCACCCCGGAGTTTCTAAAAAAAAAAATTTCTGCCATTTTCACGAAACCACTTTTCTTGAATTGGGCTAAAAATCCATCCCTGAAAATAAAAATTCTCTGAGTTGTGTGGAAATGATGATCCTTACCCTAACTGGGGTGTCCACTGAGCATTTCCGCGAACTCTACTTGAAGTTCTCTGGGCATGGGATTTTGACATGTTACCCAAACCAAAAGGAATGAGTGGGAAGCAATCAAGAAAACAGACAAAAGCACTTGCATTTGAATGAGTTTCAAGCATGCTTGAGTACTCGTGTGATCTGAGTGACTCAGTTTTGGAATACAACTGTCGCGTGGTGTACCGCGACCTCCAGGCACCCCGGAGTTTCTGAAAAAAAAAATTCTGCGATTTTCACGAAACCACTTTTCTTCAACTTGAATTGGGCTAAAAATCCATTCCTAAAAATAAAAATTCTCTGAGTAGTGTGGAAGTGCTGATCCTTATCCTCCCTGTGGTGTCCACTGAGCATTTCCGCGAACTCTAGTTGAAGTTTTCTAGTTATGGGATTTTAACATGTCACCCAAACCAAAAGGAATGAGTGGGAAACAATCAAGACAACAGATAGAAGCACTTGCATTTGAATGAGTTTCAAGCATGCTTGGGTACTCGTGTGATCTGAGTGACTCAATTTTGGAATACAACTGTCGCGTGGTCCACCGCGACCTCCAGGCACCCCGGAGCTTCTGAAAAAAAATTTTCTGTGATTTTCACGAAACCACTTTTCTTCAACTTGAATTGGGCTAAAAATCCATCCCTGAAAATAAAAATTCTCTGAGTAGTGTGGAAATGCTGAATCTTACCCTGCCTGGGTTGTCCACTGAGCATTTCCGCGAACTCTAGTTAAAGTTCTCTGTGCATGGGATTTTGACTTGTTACCCAAACCAAAAGGAATGATTGGGAAACAAACAAGAGAGTAGATAGAAGCACTTGAATTTGAATGAGTTTCAAGCATGCTTGGGTACTCTTGTGATCTGCGTGACTCAGTTTTGGAATACAAGTGTCGCGTGGTGCACCACGACCTCCAGGCACCCCGGAGTTTCTGAAAAAAAATTTTCTGCGATTTTCACGAAACCACTTTTCTTCAACTTGAATTGGGCTAAAAATCCATCCCTGAAAATAAAAATTCTCTGAGTAGTGTGGAAATGCTGATCCTTACCCTACCTGGGGTGTCCACTGAGCATTTCCGCGAACTCTAATTGAAGTTCTCTGGGCATGGGATTTTGACATGTTACCCAAACGAAAAGGAATGAGTGGGAAGCAATCAAGAAAACAGACAGAAGCACTTGCATTTGAATGAGTTCAAGCATGCTTGTGTACTCGTGTGATCTGAGTGACTCAGTTTTGGAATACAACTGTCGCGTGGTGTACCGCGACCTCCAGGCACCCCGGAGTTTCTGAAAAAAAAAATTCTGCGATTTTCACGAAACCACTTTTCTTCAACTTGAATTGGGCTAAAAATCCATCCATGAAAATAAAAATTCTCTGAGTAGTGTGGAAATGCTGCTCCTTACCCTACCTGGGGTGTCCACTGAGCATTTCCGCGAACTCTACTTGAAGTTCTCTCTACATGGGATTTTGACGTGTTCCCCAAACAAAAAGGAATGAGTGGGAAACAATCAAGAGAGCAGAGAGAAGCACTTGCATTTGAATGAGTTTCAAGCATGCTTGGGTACTCGTGTGATCTGAGTGACTCAGTTTTGGAATACAACTGTCGCGTGGTGCACCGCGACCTCCAGGCACCCCGGAGTTTCTGAAAAAAAATTTTCTGTGATTTTCACGAAACCACTTTTCTTCAACTTGAATTGGGCTAAAAATCCATCCCTGAAAATAAAAATTCTCTGAGTAGTGTAGAAATGCTGAATCTTACCCTGCCTGGGTTGTCCACTGAGCATTTCCGCGAACTCTAGTTAAAGTTCTCTGTGCATGGGATTTTGACTTGTTACCCAAACCAAAAGGAATGAGTGGGAAACAATCAACACAACAGATAGAAGCACTTGCATTTGAATGACTTTCAAGCATGCTTGGGTACTCGTGTGATCTGAGTGACTCAGTTTTGGAATACAACTGTCGCGTGGTGCACCGCGACCTCCAGGCACCCCGGAGTTTCTGAAAAAAAATGTTCTGCGATTTTCTCGACACCACTTTTCTTCAACTTGAATTGGGCTAAAAATCCATTCCTAAAAATAAAAATTCTCTGAGTAGTGTGGAAATGCTGATCCTTACCCTACCTGGGGTGTCCACCGAGCATTTCCGCGAACTCTAGTTGAAGTTCTCTAGTTATGGGATTTTAACATGTCACCCAAACCAAAAGGAATGAGTGGGAAACAATCAACACAACAGATAGAAGCACTTGCATTTGAATGACTTTCAAGCATGCTTGGGTACTCGTGTGATCTGAGTGACTCAGTTTTGGAATACAACGGTCGCGTGGTGCACCGCGACCTCCAGGCACCCCGGAGTTTCAGAAAAAAAATGTTCTGCGATTTTCACGAAACCACTTTTCTTCAACTTAAATTGGGCTAAAAATCCATCCCTGAAAATAAAAATTCTCTGAGTAGTGTGGAAATGCTGATCCTTACCCTACCTGGGGTGTCCACTGAGCATTCCCGCGAACTCTACTTGAAGTTCTCTGGGTATGGGATTTTGACATGTCACACAAACCAAAAGGAATGAGTGGGAAACATTGAAGAGAACAGATAGAATCACTTGCATTTGAATGAGTTTCAAGCATGCTTGGGTACTCGTGTGATCTGCGTGACTCAGTTTTGGAATACAAGTGTCGCGTGGTGCACGGCGACCTCCAGGCACCCCGGAGTTTCTGAAAAAAAAATTTCTGGGATTTTCACGAAACCACTTTTCTTCGACTTGAATTGGGCTAAAAATCCATGCCTGAAAATAAAAATTCTATGAGTAGTGTGGAAATGCTGATCCTTACCCTACCTGGGGTGTCTACTGAGCATTTCCGCGAACTCTAGTTGAAGTTCTCTGTGCCTGGGATTTTGACATGTTCCCCAAACCAAAAGGAATGAGTGGGAAACAATCAACACAACAGATAGAAGCACTTGCATTTGAATGACTTTCAAGCATGCTTGGGTACTCGTGTGATCTGAGTGACTCAGTTTTGGAATACAACTGTCGCGTGGTGCACCGCGACCTCCAGGCACCCCGGAGTTTCTAAAAAAAAAAATTTCTGCCATTTTCACGAAACCACTTTTCTTGAATTGGGCTAAAAATCCATCCCTGAAAATAAAAATTCTCTGAGTTGTGTGGAAATGATGATCCTTACCCTAACTGGGGTGTCCACTGAGCATTTCCGCGAACTCTACTTGAAGTTCTCTGGGCATGGGATTTTGACATGTTACCCAAACCAAAAGGAATGAGTGGGAAGCAATCAAGAAAACAGACAAAAGCACTTGCATTTGAATGAGTTTCAAGCATGCTTGAGTACTCGTGTGATCTGAGTGACTCAGTTTTGGAATACAACTGTCGCGTGGTGTACCGCGACCTCCAGGCACCCCGGAGTTTCTGAAAAAAAAAATTCTGCGATTTTCACGAAACCACTTTTCTTCAACTTGAATTGGGCTAAAAATCCATTCCTAAAAATAAAAATTCTCTGAGTAGTGTGGAAATGCTGATCCTTATCCTCCCTGTGGTGTCCACTGAGCATTTCCGCGAACTCTAGTTGAAGTTTTCTAGTTATGGGATTTTAACATGTCACCCAAACCAAAAGGAATGAGTGGGAAACAATCAAGACAACAGATAGAAGCACTTGCATTTGAATGAGTTTCAAGCATGCTTGGGTACTCGTGTGATCTGAGTGACTCAATTTTGGAATACAACTGTCGCGTGGTCCACCGCGACCTCCAGGCACCCCGGAGCTTCTGAAAAAAAATTTTCTGCGATTTTCACGAAACCACTTTTCTTCAACTTGAATTGGGCTAAAAATCCATTCCTAAAAATAAAAATTCTATGAGTAGTGTGGAAATGCTGATCCTTATCCTCCCTGGGGTGTCCACTGAGCATTTCCGTTAACTCTAGTTGAAGTTCTCTGGGTTAGGGATTTTAACATGTCACCCAAACCAAAAGGAATGAGTGGGAAGCAATCAAGAAAACAGACAGAAGCACTTGCATTTGAATGAGTTCAAGCATGCTTGTGTACTCGTGTGATCTGAGTGACTCAGTTTTGGAATACAACTGTCGCATGGTGCACCGCGACATCCAGGCACCCCGGAGTTTCTGAAAAAAAATTTTCTGCGATTTTCACGAAACCACTTTTCTTCAACTTGAATTGGGCTAAAAATCCATCCCTGACAATAAAAATTCTCTGAGTAGTGTGGAAATGCTGATCCTTACCCTACCTGGGGTGTCCAATGAGCATTTCCGTGAACTCTACTTAAAGTTCTTTGGGATTGGGATTTTGACATGTTACCCAAACCAAAAGGAATGAGTGGGAAACAATCAAGAAAGCAGATAGAAGCACTTGCATTTGAATGAGTTTCAAGCATGCTTGTGTACTCGTGTGATCTGAGTGACTCAGTTTTGGAATACAACTATCGCGTGGTGCACCGCGACCTCCAGACACCCCGGAGTTTCTGAAAAAAAATTTTCTGCGATTTTCACGAAACCACTTTTCTTCAACTTGAATTGGGCTAAAAATCCATCCCTGAAAATAAAAATTCTCTGAGTAGTGTGGAAATGCTGATCTTTACCCTACCTGGGGTGTCCACTGAGCATTTCCGCGAACTCTACTTGAATTTCTCTGGGTATGGGATTTTGACATGTCACCAAAACCAAAAGGAATGAGTGGGAAACAAGCAAGAGAGTAGATAGAAGCACTTGAATTTGAATGAGTTTCAAGCATGCTTGGGTACTCGTGTGATCTGAGTGACTCAGTTTTGGAATACAACTGTCGCGTGGTGCACCGCGATCTCCAGGCACCCCGGAGTTTCTGAAAAAAAATTTTCTGTGATTTTCACGAAACCACTTTTCTTCAACTTGAATTGGGCTAAAAATCCATCCCTGAAAATAAAAATTCTCTGAGTAGTGTGGAAATGCTGAATCTTACCCTGCCTGGGTTGTCCACTGAGCATTTCCGCGAACTCTAGTTAAAGTTCTCTGTGCATGGGATTTTGACTTGTTACCCAAACCAAAAGGAATGATTGGGAAACAAGCAAGAGAGTAGATAGAAGCACTTGAATTTGAATGAGTTTCAAGCATGCTTGGGTACTCTTGTGATCTGCGTGACTCAGTTTTGTAATAGAAGTGTCGCGTGGTGCACCACGACCTCCAGGCACCCCGGAGTTTCTGAAAAAAAATTTTCTGCGATTTTCACGAAACCACTTTTCTTCAACTTGAATTGGGCTAAAAATCCATCCCTGAAAATAAAAATTCTCTGAGTAGTGTGGAAATGCTGATCCTTACCCTACCTGGGGTGTCCACTGAGCATTTCCGCGAACTCTAATTGAAGTTCTCTGGGCATGGGATTTTGACATGTTACCCAAACGAAAAGGAATGAGTGGGAAGCAATCAAGAAAACAGACAGAAGCACTTGCATTTGAATGAGTTCAAGCATGCTTGTGTACTCGTGTGATCTGAGTGACTCAGTTTTGGAATACAACTGTCGCGTGGTGTACCGCGACCTCCAGGCACCCCGGAGTTTCTGAAAAAAAAAATTCTGCGATTTTCACGAAACCACTTTTCTTCAACTTGAATTGGGCTAAAAATCCATCCATGAAAATAAAAATTCTCTGAGTAGTGTGGAAATGCTGCTCCTTACCCTACCTGGGGTGTCCACTGAGCATTTCCGCGAACTCTACTTGAAGTTCTCTCTACATGGGATTTTGACGTGTTCCCCAAACAAAAAGGAATGAGTGGGAAACAATCAAGAGAGCAGAGAGAAGCACTTGCATTTGAATGAGTTTCAAGCATGCTTGGGTACTCGTGTGATCTGAGTGACTCAGTTTTGGAATACAACTGTCGCGTGGTGCACCGCGACCTCCAGGCACCCCGGAGTTTCTGAAAAAAAATTTTCTGTGATTTTCACGAAACCACTTTTCTTCAACTTGAATTGGGCTAAAAATCCATCCCTGAAAATAAAAATTCTCTGAGTAGTGTAGAAATGCTGAATCTTACCCTGCCTGGGTTGTCCACTGAGCATTTCCGCGAACTCTAGTTAAAGTTCTCTGTGCATGGGATTTTGACTTGTTACCCAAACCAAAAGGAATGAGTGGGAAACAATCAACACAACAGATAGAAGCACTTGCATTTGAATGACTTTCAAGCATGCTTGGGTACTCGTGTGATCTGAGTGACTCAGTTTTGGAATACAACGGTCGCGTGGTGCACCGCTACGTCCAGGCACCCCGGAGTTTCTGAAAAAAAATGTTCTGCGATTTTCACGAAACCACTTTTCTTCAACTTGAATTGGGCTAAAAATCCATTCCTAAAAATAAAAATTCTCTGAGTAGTGTGGAAATGCTGATCCTTATCCTCCCTGGAGTGTCCACTGAGCATTTCCGTTAACTCTAGTTAAGGTTCTCTGTGCATGGGATTTTGACATGTCACCCAAACCAAAAGGAATGAGTGGGAATCAATCAAGACAACAGATAGAAGCACTTGCATTTGAATGACTTTCAAGCATGCTTGTGTACTCGTGTGATCTGAGTGACTCAGTTTTGGAATACAACTGTCGCGTGGTGCACCGCGACCTCCAGGCACCCCGGAGTTTCTGAAAAAAAATGTTCTGCGATTTTCTCGACACCACTTTTCTTCAACTTGAATTGGGCTAAAAATCCATTCCTAAAAATAAAAATTCTCTGAGTAGTGTGGAAATGCTGATCCTTACCCTACCTGGGGTGTCCACCGAGCATTTCCGCGAACTCTAGTTGAAGTTCTCTAGTTATGGGATTTTAACATGTCACCCAAACCAAAAGGAATGAGTGGGAAACAATCAAGAGAACAGATAGAATCACTTGCATTTGAATGAGTTTCAAGCATGCTTGGGTACTCGTGTGATCTGCGTGACTCAGTTTTGGAATACAAGTGTCGCGTGGTGCACGGCGACCTCCAGGCACCCCGGAGTTTCTGAAAAAAAAATTTCTGGGATTTTCACGAAACCACTTTTCTTCGACTTGAATTGGGCTAAAAATCCATGCCTGAAAATAAAAATTCTATGAGTAGTGTGGAAATGCTGATCCTTACCCTACCTGGGGTGTCTACTGAGCATTTCCGCGAACTCTAGTTGAAGTTCTCTGTGCATGGGATTTTGACATGTTCCCCAAACCAAAAGGAATGAGTGGGAAGCAATCAAGAAAACAGACAAAAGCACTTGCATTTGAATGAGTTTCAAGCATGCTTGAGTACTCGTGTGATCTGAGTGACTCAGTTTTGGAATACAACTGTCGCGTGGTGTACCGCGACCTCCAGGCACCCCGGAGTTTCTGAAAAAAAAAATTCTGCGATTTTCACGAAACCACTTTTCTTCAACTTGAATTGGGCTAAAAATCCATTCCTAAAAATAAAAATTCTCTGAGTAGTGTGGAAATGCTGATCCTTATCCTCCCTGTGGTGTCCACTGAGCATTTCCGCGAACTCTAGTTGAAGTTTTCTAGTTATGGGATTTTAACATGTCACCCAAACCAAAAGGAATGAGTGGGAAACAATCAAGACAACAGATAGAAGCACTTGCATTTGAATGAGTTTCAAGCATGCTTGGGTACTCGTGTGATCTGAGTGACTCAATTTTGGAATACAACTGTCGCGTGGTCCACCGCGACCTCCAGGCACCCCGGAGCTTCTGAAAAAAAATTTTCTGCGATTTTCACGAAACCACTTTTCTTCAACTTGAATTGGGCTAAAAATCCATTCCTAAAAATAAAAATTCTCTGAGTAGTGTGGAAATGCTGATCCTTATCCTCCCTGGGGTGTCCACTGAGCATTTCCGTTAACTCTAGTTGAAGTTCTCTGGGTTAGGGATTTTAACATGTCACCCTTACCAAAAGGAATGAGTGGGAAACAATCAAGATAACAGATAGAATCACTTGCATTTGAATGACTTTCAAGCATGCTTGGGTACTCGTGTGATCTGCGTGACTCAGTTTTGGAATACAAGTGCCGCGTGGTGCACCACAACCTCCAGGCACTCCGGAGTTTCTGAAAAAAAATTTTCTGCGATTTTCACGAAACCACTTTTCTTCATCTTGAATTGGGCTAAAAATCCATCCATGAAAATAAAAATTCTCTGAGTAGTGTGGAAATGCTGATCCTTACCCTACCTGGGGTGTCCACTGAGCATTTCCGCGAACTCTACCTGAAGTTCTCTGGGCATGGGATTTTGACATGTTCCCCAAACCAAAAGGAATGAATGGGAAACAATCAAGAAAACAGATAGAAGCACTTGCATTTGAATGACTTTCAAGCATGGTTGGGTACTCGTGTGATCTGCGTGACTCAGTTTTGGAATACAACTGTCGCGTGGTGCACCGCGACCTCCAGGCACCTCGGAGTTTCTGAAAAAAAAATTTCTGCCATTTTCACGAAACCACTTTTCTTCAACTTGAATTGGGCTAAAAATCCATCCCTGAAAATAAAAATTCTCTGAGTTGTGTGGAAATGCTGATCCTTACCCTAACTGGGGTGTCCACTGAGCTTTTCCGCGAACTCTACTTGAAGTTCTCTGGGCATGGGATTTTGACATGTTACCCAAACCAAAAGGAATGAGTGGGAAGCAATCAAGAAAACAGACAGAAGCACTTGCATTTGAATGAGTTCAAGCATGCTTGTGTACTCGTGTGATCTGAGTGACTCAGTTTTGGAATACAACTGTCGCATGGTGCACCGCGACATCCAGGCACCCCGGAGTTTCTGAAAAAAAATTTTCTGCGATTTTCACGAAACCACTTTTCTTCAACTTGAATTGGGCTAAAAATCCATCCCTGACAATAAAAATTCTCTGAGTAGTGTGGAAATGCTGATCCTTACCCTACCTGGGGTGTCCAATGAGCATTTCCGTGAACTCTACTTAAAGTTCTTTGGGATTGGGATTTTGACATGTTACCCAAACCAAAAGGAATGAGTGGGAAACAAACAAGAAAGCAGATAGAAGCACTTGCATTTGAATGAGTTTCAAGCATGCTTGTGTACTCGTGTGATCTGAGTGACTCAGTTTTGGAATACAACTATCGCGTGGTGCACCGCGACCTCCAGACACCCCGGAGTTTCTGAAAAAAAATTTTCTGCGAATTTCACGAAACCACTTTTCTTCAACTTGAATTGGGCTAAAAATCCATCCCTGAAAATAAAAATTCTCTGAGTAGTGTGGAAGTACTGATCTTTACCCTACCTGGGGTGTCCACTGAGCATTTCCGCGAACTCTACTTGAATTTCTCTGGGTATGGGATTTTGACATGTCACCAAAACCAAAAGGAATGAGTGGGAAACAAGCAAGAGAGTAGATAGAAGCACTTGAATTTGAATGAGTTTCAAGCATGCTTGGGTACTCGTGTGATCTGAGTGACTCAGTTTTGGAATACAACTGTCGCGTGGTGCACCGCGATCTCCAGGCACCCCGGAGTTTCTGAAAAAAAATTTTCTGTGATTTTCACGAAACCACTTTTCTTCAACTTGAATTGGGCTAAAAATCCATCCCTGAAAATAAAAATTCTCTGAGTAGTGTGGAAATGCTGAATCTTACCCTGCCTGGGTTGTCCACTGAGCATTTCCGCGAACTCTAGTTAAAGTTCTCTGTGCATGGGATTTTGACTTGTTACCCAAACCAAAAGGAATGATTGGGAAACAAGCAAGAGAGTAGATAAAAGCACTTGAATTTGAATGAGTTTCAAGCATGCTTGGGTACTCTTGTGATCTGCGTGACTCAGTTTTGGAATACAAGTGTCGCGTGGTGCACCACGACCTCCAGGCACCCCGGAGTTTCTGAAAAAAAATTTTCTGCGATTTTCACGAAACCACTTTTCTTCAACTTGAATTGGGTTAAAAATCCATCCCTGAAAATAAAAATTCTCTGAGTAGTGTGGAAATGCTGATCCTTACCCTACCTGGGGTGTCCACTGAGCATTTCCGCGAACTCTAATTGAAGTTCTCTGGGCATGGGATTTTGACATGTTACCCAAACGAAAAGGAATGAGTGGGAAGCAATCAAGAAAACAGACAGAAGCACTTGCATTTGAATGAGTTCAAGCATGCTTGTGTACTCGTGTGATCTGAGTGACTCAGTTTTGGAATACAACTGTCGCGTGGTGTACCGCGACCTCCAGGCACCCCGGAGTTTCTGAAAAAAAAAATTCTGCGATTTTCACGAAACCACTTTTCTTCAACTTGAATTGGGCTAAAAATCCATCCATGAAAATAAAAATTCTCTGAGTAGTGTGGAAATGCTGCTCCTTACCCTACCTGGGGTGTCCACTGAGCATTTCCGCGAACTCTACTTGAAGTTCTCTCTACATGGGATTTTGACGTGTTCCCCAAACAAAAAGGAATGAGTGGGAAACAATCAAGAGAGCAGAGAGAAGCACTTGCATTTGAATGAGTTTCAAGCATGCTTGGGTACTCGTGTGATCTGAGTGACTCAGTTTTGGAATACAACTGTCGCGTGGTGCACCGCGACCTCCAGGCACCCCGGAGTTTCTGAAAAAAAATTTTCTGTGATTTTCACGAAACCACTTTTCTTCAACTTGAATTGGGCTAAAAATCCATCCCTGAAAATAAAAATTCTCTGAGTAGTGTAGAAATGCTGAATCTTACCCTGCCTGGGTTGTCCACTGAGCATTTCCGCGAACTCTAGTTAAAGTTCTCTGTGCATGGGATTTTGACTTGTTACCCAAACCAAAAGGAATGAGTGGGAAACAATCAACACAACAGATAGAAGCACTTGCATTTGAATGACTTTCAAGCATGCTTGGGTACTCGTGTGATCTGAGTGACTCAGTTTTGGAATACAACGGTCGCGTGGTGCACCGCTACGTCCAGGCACCCCGGAGTTTCTGAAAAAAAATGTTCTGCGATTTTCACGAAACCACTTTTCTTCAACTTGAATTGGGCTAAAAATCCATTCCTAAAAATAAAAATTCTCTGAGTAGTGTGGAAATGCTGATCCTTATCCTCCCTGGAGTGTCCACTGAGCATTTCCGTTAACTCTAGTTAAAGTTCTCTGTGCATGGGATTTTGACATGTCACCCAAACCAAAAGGAATGAGTGGGAATCAATCAAGACAACAGATAGAAGCACTTGCATTTGAATGACTTTCAAGCATGCTTGTGTACTCGTGTGATCTGAGTGACTCAGTTTTGGAATACAACTGTCGCGCGGTGCACCGCGACCTCCAGGCACCCCGGAGTTTCTGAAAAAAAATGTTCTGCGATTTTCTCGACACCACTTTTCTTCAACTTGAATTGGGCTAAAAATCCATTCCTAAAAATAAAAATTCTCTGAGTAGTGTGGAAATGCTGATCCTTACCCTACCTGGGGTGTCCACCGAGCATTTCCGCGAACTCTAGTTGAAGTTCTCTAGTTATGGGATTTTAACATGTCACCCAAACCAAAAGGAATGAGTGGGAAACAATCAAGAGAACAGATAGAATCACTTGCATTTGAATGAGTTTCAAGCATGCTTGGGTACTCGTGTGATCAGCGTGACTCAGTTTTGGAATACAAGTGTCGCGTGGTTTACGGCGACCTCCAGGCACCCCGCTGTTTCTGAAAAAAAATTTTCTGGGATTTTCACGAAACCACTTTTCTTCAACTTGAATTGGGCTAAAAATCCATCCCTGAAAATAAAAATTCTCTGAGTTGTGTGGAAATGCTGATCCTTACCCTAACTGGGGTGTCTACTGAGCATTTCCGCGAACTCTAGTTGAAGTTCTCTGTGCATGGGATTTTGACATGTTCCCAAAACCAAAAGGAATGAGTGGGAAACAATCAACACAACAGATAGAAGCACTTGCATTTGAATGACTTTCAAGCATGCTTAGGTACTCGTGTGATCTGAGTGACTCAGTTTTGGAATACAACTGTCGCGTGGTGCACCACGACCTCCAGGCACCCCGGAGTTTCTGAAAAAAAAATTTCTGCGATTTTCACGAAACCACTTTTCTTCAACTTGAATTGGGCTAAAAATCCATCCCTGAAAATAAAAATTCTCTGAGCAGTGTGGAAATGCTGATCCTTACCCTACCTGGGGTGTCCACTGAGCATTTCCGCGAACTCTACTTGAAGTTCTCTGGGCATGGGATTTTGATATGTTACCCAATTCAAAAGGAATGAGTGGGAAACAATCAAGACAACAGATAGAAGCACTTGTATTTGAATGAGTTTCAAGCATGCTTGGGTACTCGTGTGAACTGAGTGACTCAGTTTTGGAATACAACTGTCGCGTTGTGCACCGCGACCTCCAGGCACCCCGGAGTTTCTGAAAAAAAAATTTCTGCGATTTTCACGAAACCACTTTTCTTCAACTTGAATTGGGCTAAAAATCTATCCCTGAAAATAAAAATTCTCTGAGTAGTGTGGAAATGCTGATTCTTACCCTACCTGGGGTGTCCACTGAGCATTTCCGCGAACTCTACTTGAAGTTTTCTGGGCATGGGATTTTGACATGTTACCCAATTCAAAAGGAATGAGTGGGAAACAATCAAGACAACAGATAGAAGCACTTGCATTTGAATGAGTTTCAAGCATGCTTGGGTACTCGTGTGATCTGAGTGACTCAGTTTTGGAATACAACTGTCGCGTGGTGCACCGCGACCTCCAGGCACCCTGGAGTTTCTGAAAAAAAAATTTCTGCGATTTTCACGAAACCACTTTTCTTCAACTTGAATTGGGCTAAAAATCTATCCCTGAAAATAAAAATTCTCTGAGTAGTGTGGAAATGCTGATTCTTACCCTACCTGGGGTGTCCACTGAGCATTTTTGCGAACTCTACTTGAAGTTCTCTGGGCATGGGATTTTGACATGTTACCCAAACCAAAAGGAATGAGTGTGAAACAATCAAGACAACAGATAGAAGCACTTGCATTTGAATGAGTTTCAAGCATGCTTGGGTACTCGTGTGATCTGCGTGACTCAGTTTTGGAATACAAGTGTCGCGTGGTGCACCACGACCTCCAGGCACCCCGGAGTTTCTGAAAAAAAATTTTCTGCGATTTTCACGAAACCACTTTTCTTCAACTTGAATTGGGCTAAAAATCCATCCCTGAAAATAAAAATTCTCTGAGTAGTGTTGAAATGCTGATCCTTACCCTACCTGGGGTGTCCAATGAGCATTTTTGCGAACTCTACTTGAAGTTCTCTGGGCATGGGATTTTGACATGTTACCCAAACCAATAGGAATGAGTGGGAAACAATCAACACAACAGATAGAATCACTTGAATTTGAATGAGTTTCAAGCATGCTTGGGTACTCGTGTGATCTGCGTGACTCAGTTTTGGAATACAACTGTCGCGTGGTGCACCGCGACCTCCAGGCACCCCGGAGTTTCTGAAAAAAATTTTTCTGCGATTTTCACGAAACCACTTTTCTTCAACTTGAATTGGGCTAAAAATCTATCCCTGAAAATAAAAATTCTCTGAGTAGTGTGGAAATGCTGATTCTTACCCTGCCTGGGTTTTCCACTGAGCATTTCCGCGAACTCTAGTTGAAGTTCTTTGGGTATGGGATTTTGACATGTCACTCAAACCAAAAGGAATGAGTGGGAAACAATCAAGAAAACAGATAGAAGCACTTGCATTTGAAGGAGTTTCAAGCATGCTTGGGTACTCGTGTGATCTGACTGACTCAGTTTTGGAATACAACTGTCGCGTGGTGCACCGCGACCTCCAGGCACCCTGGAGTTATTGAAAAAAAATTTTCTGCGATTTTCACGAAACCACTTTTCTTCAACTTGAATTGGGCTAAAAATCCATCCCTGAAAATAAAAATTCCCTGAGTAGTGTGGAAATGCTGATCCTTAACCTATCTGGGGTGTCCACTGAGCATTTTCGAGAACTCTAGTTGAAGTTCTCTGGGCATGGGATTTTGACATGTCACCCTAACCAAAAGGAATGAATGGGAAACAATCAAGACAACAGATAGAAGCACTTGCATTTGAATGAGTTTCAAGCATGCTTGGGTACTCGTGTGATCTGAGTGACTCAGTTTTGGAATACAACTGTCGAGTGGTGCACCGCGACCTCCAGGCACCCCGGAGTTTCTGAAAAAAAATTTCTGCGATTTTCACGAAACCACTTTTCTTCAACTTGAATTGGGCTAAAAATCTATCCCTGAAAATAAAAATTCTCTGAGTAGTGTGGAAATGCTGATCCTTACCCTACCTGGGGTGTCCACTGAGCATTTCCACGAACTCTAGTTGAAGTTCTCTGTGCGTGGGATTTTGACATGTTACCCAAACCAAAAGGAATGAGTGGGAAACAATCAAGACAACAGATAGAAGCACTTGCATTTGAATGAGTTTCAAGCATGCTTGGGTACTCGTTTGATCTGAGTGACTCAGTTTTGGAATACAACAGTCGCGTGGTGCACCGCGACCTCCAGGCACCCAGGAGTTTCTGAAAAAAAAATGTCTACGATTTTCACAAAACCACTTTTCTTCAACTTGAATCGGGCTAAAAATCCATCCCTGAAAACAAAAATTCTCTGAGTAGTGTGGAAATGCTGATCCTTACCCTACCAGGGGTGTCCACTGAGCATTTTTGCGAACTCTACTTGAAGTACTCTGGGCATGGGATTTTGACATATTCCCCAAACCAAAAGGAATGAGTGGGAAACAATCAAGACAACAGATAGAATCACTTGCATTTGAATGAGTTTCAAGCATGCTTGGGGACTCGTGTGATCTGCGTGACTCAGTTTTGGAATACAAGTGTCGCGTCGTGCACCGCGACCTCCAGGCACCCTGGAGTTTCTGAAAAAAAAATTTCTGCGATTTTCACGAAACCACTTTTCTTCAACTTGAATTGGGCTAAAAATCCATCCCTGAAAATAAAAATTCTCTGAGTAGTGTTGAAATGCTGATCCTTACCCTACCTGGGGTGTCCACTGAGCATTTTTGCGAACTCTACTTGAAGTTCTCTGGGCATGGGATTTTGACATGTTACCCAAACCAATAGGAATGAGTGGGAAACAATCAACACAACAGATAGAATCACTTGAATTTGAATGAGTTTCAAGCATGCTTGGGTACTCGTGTGATCTGCGTGACTCAGTTTTGGAATACAACTGTCGCGTGGTGCACCGCGACCTCCAGGCACCCCGGAGATTCTGAAAAAAAATTTTCTGCGATTTTCACGAAACCACTTTTCTTCAACTAGAATTGGGCTAAAAATCCATCCCTGAAAATAAAAATTCTCTGAGTAGTGTGGAAATGCTGATCCTTACCCTACCTGGGGTGTCCACTGAGCATTTCCGCGAACTCAACTTGAAGTTCTCTGGGTATGGGATTTTGACATGTTACCCAATTCAAAAGGAATGAGTGGGAAACAATCAAGACAACAGATAGAAGCACTTGCATTTGAATGAGTTTCAAGCGTGCTTGGGTACTCGTGTGATCTGAGTGACTCAGTTTTGGAATACAACTGTCGCGTGGTGCATCGCGACCTCCAGGCACCCCGGAGTTTCTGAAAAAAAATTTTCTGCGATTTTCACGAAACCACTTTTCTTCAACTTGAATTGGGCTAAAAATCTATCCCTTAAAATAAAAATTCTCTGAGTAGTGTGGAAATGCTGAATCTTACCCTGCCTGGGTTGTCCACTGAGCATTTCCGCGAACTCTAGTTGAAGTTCTCTGGGTATGGGATTTTGACATGTCACCCAAACCAAAAGGAATGAGTGGGAAACAATCAACACAACAAATAGAAGCACTTGCATTTGAATGAGTTTCAAGCATGCTTGGGTACTCGTGTGATCTGCGTGACTCAGTTTTGGAATACAAGTGTCGCGTGGTGCACCACGACCTCCAGGCACCCCGGAGTTTCTGAAAAAAAAATTTCAGCGATTTTCACGAAACCACTTTCCTTCAAGTTGAATTGGGCTAAAAATATATCCCTGAAAATAAAAATTCCCTGAGTAGTGTGGAAATGCTGATCCTTACCCTACCTGGGGTGTCCACTGAGCATTTTCGAGAACTCTAGTTGAAGTTCTCTGGGCATGGGATTTTGACATGTCACCCTAACCAAAAGGAATGAGTGGGAAACAATCAAGACAACAGATAGAAGCACTTGCATTTGAATGACTTTCAAGCATGCCTGGGTACTCGTGTGATCTGAGTGACTCAGTTTTGGAATACAACTGTCGCGTGGTCCACCGCGACCTCCAGGCACCCCGGAGTTTCTGAAAAAAAATTTTCTGCGATTTTCACGAAACCACTTTTCTTCAACTTGAATTGGGCTAAAAATCCATTCCTAAAAATAAAAATTCTCTGAGTAGTGTGGAAATGCTGATCCTTATCCTCCCTGGGGTGTCCACTGAGCATTTCCGTTAACTCTAGTTGAAGTTCTCTGGGTTAGGGATTTTAACATGTCTCCCAAACCAAAAGGAATGAGTGTGAAACAATCAAGACAACAGATAGAAGCGCTTGCATTTGAATGAGTTTCAAGCATGCTTGTGTACTCGTGTGATCTGAGTGACTCAGTTTTGGAATACAACTGTCGCGTGGTGCACCGCGACCTCCAGGCACCCCGGAGTTTCTGAAAAAAAATGTTCAGCGATTTTCACGACACCACTTTTCTTCAACTTGATTTGGGCTAAAAATCCATCCCTGAAAATAAAAATTCTCTGAGTAGTGCGGAAATGCTGATCCTTACCCTACCTGGGGTGTCCACTGAGCATTTCCTAGAACTCTACCTGAAGTTCTCTGGGCATGGGATTTTGACATGTCACCCAAACCAAAAGGAATGAATGGGAAACAATCAAGAAAACAGATAGAAGCACTTGCATTTGAATGACTTTCAAGCATGGTTGGGTACTCGTGTGATCTGCGTGACTCAGTTTTGGAATACAACTGTCGCGTGGTGCACCGCGACCTCCAGGCACCTCGGAGTTTCTGAAAAAAAAATTTCTGCCATTTTCACGAAACCACTTTTCTTCAACTTGAATTGGGCTAAAAATCCATCCCTGAAAATAAAAATTCTCTGAGTTGTGTGGAAATGCTGATCCTTACCCTAACTGGGGTGTCCACTGAGCATTTCCGCGAACTCTACTTGAAGTTCTCTGGGCATGGGATTTTGACATGTTACCCAAACAAAAAGGAATGAGTGGGAAGCAATCAAGAAAACAGACAGAAGCACTTGCATTTGAATGAGTTCAAGCATGCTTGTGTACTCGTGTGATCTGAGTGACTCAGTTTTGGAATACAACTGTCGCATGGTGCACCGCGACATCCAGGCACCCCGGAGTTTCTGAAAAAAAATTTTCTGCGATTTTCACGAAACCACTTTTCTTCAACTTGAATTGGGCTAAAAATCCATCCCTGACAATAAAAATTCTCTGAGTAGTGTGGAAATGCTGATCCTTACCCTACCTGGGGTGTCCAATGAGCATTTCCGTGAACTCTACTTAAAGTTCTTTGGGATTGGGATTTTGACATGTTACCCAAACCAAAAGGAATGAGTGGGAAACAATCAAGAAAGCAGATAGAAGCACTTGCATTTGAATGAGTTTCAAGCATGCTTGTGTACTCGTGTGATCTGAGTGACTCAGTTTTGGAATACAACTATCGCGTGGTGCACCGCGACCTCCAGACACCCCGGAGTTTCTGAAAAAAAATTTTCTGCGATTTTCACGAAACCACTTTTCTTCAACTTGAATTGGGCTAAAAATCCATCCCTGAAAATAAAAATTCTCTGAGTAGTGTGGAAATGCTGATCTTTACCCTACCTGGGGTGTCCACTGAGCATTTCCGCGAACTCTACTTGAATTTCTCTGGGTATGGGATTTTGACATGTCACCCAAACCAAAAGGAATGAGTGGGAAACAAGCAAGAGAGTAGATAGAAGCACTTGAATTTGAATGAGTTTCAAGCATGCTTGGGTACTCGTGTGATCTGAGTGACTCAGTTTTGGATTACAACTGTCGCGTGGTGCACCGCGATCTCCAGGCACCCCGGAGTTTCTGAAAAAAAATTTTCTGTGATTTTCACGAAACCACTTTTCTTCAACTTGAATTGGGCTAAAAATCCATCCCTGAAAATAAAAATTCTCTGAGTAGTGTGGAAATGCTGAATCTTACCCTGCCTGGGTTGTCCACTGAGCATTTCCGCGAACTCTAGTTAAAGTTCTCTGTGCATGGGATTTTGACTTGTTACCCAAACCAAAAGGAATGAGTGGGAAACAATCAACACAACAGATAGAAGCACTTGCATTTGAATGACTTTCAAGCATGCTTGGGTACTCGTGTGATCTGAGTGACTCAGTTTTGGAATACAACGGTCGCGTGGTGCACCGCGACCTCCAGGCACCCCGGAGTTTCTGAAAAAAAATTTTCTGCGATTTTCACGAAACCACTTTTTTCTTCAACTTGAATTGGGCTAAAAATCCATTCCTAAAAATAAAAATTCTCTGAGTAGTGTGGAAATGCTGATCCTTAACCTCCCTGGGGTGTCCACCGAGCATTTCCGCGAACTCTAGTTGAAGTTCTCTAGTTATGGGATTTTAACATGTCACCCAAACCAAAAGGAATGAGTGGGAAACAATCAAGAGAACAGATAGAATCACTTGCATTTGAATGAGTTTCAAGCATGCTTGGGTACTCGTGTGATCAGCGTGACTCAGTTTTGGAATACAAGTGTCGCGTGGTGTACGGCGACCTCCAGGCACCCCGCTGTTTCTGAAAAAAAATTTTCTGGGATTTTCACGAAACCACTTTTCTTCAACTTGAATTGGGCTAAAAATCCATCCCTGAAAATAAAAATTCTCTGAGTTGTGTGGAAATGCTGATCCTTACCCTAACTGGGGTGTCTACTGAGCATTTCCGCGAACTCTAGTTGAAGTTCTCTGTGCATGGGATTTTGACATGTTCCCAAAACCAAAAGGAATGAGTGGGAAATAATCAACACAACAGATAGAAGCACTTGCATTTGAATGACTTTCAAGCATGCTTGGGTACTCGTGTGATCTGAGTGACTCAGTTTTGGAATACAACTGTCGCGTGGTGCACCACGACCTCCAGGCACCCCGGAGTTTCTGAAAAAAAATTTTCTGCGATTTTCACGACACCACTTTTCTTCAACTTGAATTGGGCTAAAAATCCATCCCTGAAAATAAAAATTCTCTGAGTAGTGTTGAAATGCTGATCCTTACCCTACCTGGGGTGTCCAATGAGCATTTTTGCGAACTCTACTTGAAGTTCTCTGGGCATGGGATTTTGACATGTTACCCAAACCAATAGGAATGAGTGGGAAACAATCAACACAACAGATAAAATCACTTGAATTTGAATGAGTTTCAAGCATGCTTGGGTACTCGTGTGATCTGCGTGACTCAGTTTTGGAATACAACTGTCGCGTGGTGCACCGCGACCTCCAGGCACCCCGGAGTTTCTGAAAAAAAATTTTCTGCGATTTTCACGAAACCACTTTTCTTCAACTTGAACTGGGCTAAAAATCTATCCCTGAAAATAAAAATTCTCTGAGTAGTGTGGAAATGCTGATTCTTACCCTGCCTGGGTTGTCCACTGAGCATTTCCGCGAACTCTAGTTGAAGTTCTTTGGGTATGGGATTTTGACATGTCACTCAAACCAAAAGGAATGAGTGGGAAACAATCAAGAAAACAGATAGAAGCACTTGCATTTGAAGGAGTTTCAAGCATGCTTGGGTACTCGTGTGATCTGACTGACTCAGTTTTGGAATACAACTGTCGCGTGGTGCACCGCGACCTCCAGGCACCCTGGAGTTTCTGAAAAAAAATTTTCTGCGATTTTCACGAAACCACTTTTCTTCAACTTGAATTGGGCAAAAAATCGATCCCTGAAAATAAAAATTCTCTGAGTAGTGTGGAAATGCTGATTCTTACCCTGCCTGGGTTGTCCACTGAGCATTTCCACGAACTCTAGTTGAAGTTCTTTGGGTATGGGATTTTGACATGTCACTCAAACCAAAAGGAATGAGTGGGAAACAATCAAGACAACAGATAGAAGCACTTGTATTTGAAGGAGTTTCAAGCATGCTTGGGTACTCGTGTGATCTGACTGACTCAGTTTTGGAATACAACTGTCGCGTGGTGCACCGCGACCTCCAGGCACCCTGGAGTTATTGAAAAAAAATTTTCTGCGATTTTCACGAAACCACTTTTCTTCAACTTGAATTGGGCTAAAAATCCATCCCTGAAAATAAAAATTCCCTGAGTAGTGTGGAAATGCTGATCCTTAACCTATCTGGGGTGTCCACTGAGCATTTTCGAGAACTCTAGTTGAAGTTCTCTGGGCATGGGATTTTGACATGTCACCCTAACCAAAAGGAATGAGTGGGAAACAATCAAGACAACAGATAGAAGCACTTGCATTTGAATGAGTTTCAAGCATGCTTGGGTACTCGTTTGATCTGAGTGACTCAGTTTTGGAATACAACAGTCGCGTGGTGCACCGCGACCTCCAGGCACCCAGGAGTTTCTGAAAAAAAAATGTCTACGATTTTCACAAAACCACTTTTCTTCAACTTGAATCGGGCTAAAAATCCATCCCTGAAAACAAAAATTCTCTGAGTAGTGTGGAAATGCTGATCCTTACCCTACCAGGGGTGTCCACTGAGCATTTTTGCGAACTCTACTTGAAGTACTCTGGGCATGGGATTTTGACATATTCCCCAAACCAAAAGGAATGAGTGGGAAACAATCAACACAACAGATAGAATCACTTGCATTTGAATGAGTTTCAAGCATGCTTGGGGACTCGTGTGATCTGCGTGACTCAGTTTTGGAATACAAGTGTCGCGTGGTGCACCGCGACCTCCAGGAACCCTGGAGTTTCTGAAAAAAAAATTTCTGCGATTTTCACGAAACCACTTTTCTTCAACATGAATTGGGCTAAAAATCCATCCCTGAAAATAAAAATTCTCTGAGTAGTGTTGAAATGCTGATCCTTACCCTACCTGGGGTGTCCACTGAGCATTTTTGCGAACTCTACTTGAAGTTCTCTGGGCATGGGATTTTGACATGTTACCCAAACCAATAGGAATGAGTGGGAAACAATCAACACAACAGATAGAATCACTTGAATTTGAATGAGTTTCAAGCATGCTTGGGTACTCGTGTGATCTGCGTGACTCAGTTTTGGAATACAACTGTCGCGTGGTGCACCGCGACCTCCAGGCACCCCGGAGTTTCTGAAAAAAAATTTTCTGCGATTTTCACGAAACCACTTTTCTTCAACTTGAATTGGGCTAAAAATCTATCCCTGAAAATAAAAATTCTCTGAGTAGTGTGGAAATGCTGATTCTTACCCTGCCTGGGTTGTCCACTGAGCATTTCCGCGAACTCTAGTTGAAGTTCTTTGGGTATGGGATTTTGACATGTCACTCAAACCAAAAGGAATGAGTGGGAAACAATCAAGAAAACAGATAGAAGCACTTGCATTTGAAGGAGTTTCAAGCATGCTTGGGTACTCGTGTGATCTGACTGACTCAGTTTTGGAATACAACTGTCGCGTGGTGCACCGCGACCTCCAGGCACCCCAGAGTTTCTGAAAAAAAAATTTCTGCTATTTTCACGAAACCACTTTTCTTCAACTTGAATTTGGCTAAAAATCCATCCCTGAAAATAAAAATTCTCTGTGTAGTGTGGAAATGCTGATCCTTACCCTACCTGGGGTGTCCACTGAGCATTTTTGCGAACTCTACTTGAAGTTCTCTGGGCATGGGATTTTCACATGTTCCCCAAACCAAAAGGAATAAGTGGGAAACAATCAACACAACAGATAGAATCACTTGCATTTGAATGAGTTTCAAGCATGCTTGGGTACTCGTGTGATCTGCGTGACTCAGTTTTGGAATACAAGTGTCGCGTGGTGCACCACGACCTCCAGGCACCCCGGAGTTTCTGAAAAAAAATTTTCTGCGATTTTCACGAAACCACTTTTCTTCAACTAGAATTGGGCTAAAAATCCATCCCTGAAAATAAAAATTCTCTGAGTAGTGTGGAAATGCTGATCCTTACCCTACCTGGGGTGTCCACTGAGCATTTCCGCGAACTCAACTTGAAGTTCTCTGGGTATGGGATTTTGACATGTTACCCAATTCAAAAGGAATGAGTGGGAAACAATCAAGACAACAGATAGAAGCACTTGCATTTGAATGAGTTTCAAGCGTGCTTGGGTACTCGTGTGATCTGAGTGACTCAGTTTTGGAATACAACTGTCGCGTGGTGCATCGCGACCTC
Source organism: Atractosteus spatula (assembly GCF_055471065.1). Lineage (NCBI taxonomy): Eukaryota > Metazoa > Chordata > Actinopteri > Semionotiformes > Lepisosteidae > Atractosteus > Atractosteus spatula. Next base: position 1,843,617 of record NC_142710.1, read on the forward strand.
CAGGCACCCCGGAGTTTCTGAAAAAAAATTTTCTGCGATTTTCACGAAACCACTTTTCTTCAACTTGAATTGGGCTAAAAATCTATCCCTTAAAATAAAAATTCTCTGAGTAGTGTGGAAATGCTGAATCTTACCCTGCCTGGGTTGTCCACTGAGCATTTTCGAGAACTCTAGTTGAAGTTCTCTGGGCATGGGATTTTGACATGTCACCCTAACCAAAAGGAATGAGTGGGAAACAATCAAGACAACAGATAGAAGCACTTGCATTTGAATGAGTTTCAAGCATGCTTGGGTACTCGTGTGATCTGCGTGACTCAGTTTTGGAATACAAGTGTCGCGTGGTGCACGGCGACCTCCAGGCACCCCGGAGTTTCTGAAAAAAAAATTTCTGCCATTTTCACGAAACCACTTTTCTTGAATTGGGCTAAAAATCCATCCCTGAAAATAAAAATTCTCTGAGTTGTGTGGAAATGATGATCCTTACCCTAACTGGGGTGTCCACTGAGCATTTCCGCGAACTCTACTTGAAGTTCTCTGGGCATGGGATTTTGACATGTTACCCAAACCAAAAGGAATGAGTGGGAAGCAATCAAGAAAACAGACAGAAGCACTTGCATTTGAATGAGTTTCAAGCATGCTTGTGTACTCGTGTGATCTGAGTGACTCAGTTTTGGAATACAACTGTCGCGTGGTGTACCGCGACCTCCAGGCACCCCGGAGTTTCTGAAAAAAAAAATTCTGCGATTTTCACAAAAGCACTTTTCTTCAACTTGAATTGGGCTAAAAATCCATTCCTAAAAATAAAAATTCTCTGAGTAGTGTGGAAATGCTGATCCTTATCCTCCCTGTGGTGTCCACTGAGCATTTCCGCGAACTCTAGTTGAAGTTTTCTAGTTATGGGATTTTAACATGTCACCCAAACCAAAAGGAATGAGTGGGAAACAATCAAGACAACAGATAGAAGCACTTGCATTTGAATGACTTTCAAGCATGCTTGGGTACTCGTGTGATCTGAGTGACTCAGTTTTGGAATACAACTGTCGCGTGGTCCACCGCGACCTCCAGGCACCCCGGAGTTTCTGAAAAAAAATTTTCTGCGATTTTCACGAAACCACTTTTCTTCAACTTGAATTGGGCTAAAAATCCATTCCTAAAAATAAAAATTCTCTGAGTAGTGTGGAAATGCTGATCCTTATCCTCCCTGGGGTGTCCACTGAGCATTTCCGTTAACTCTAGTTGAAGTTCTCTGGGTTAGGGATTTTAACATGTCACCCAAACCAAAAGGAATGAGTGTGAAACAATCAAGACAACAGATAGAAGCGCTTGCATTTGAATGAGTTTCAAGCATGCTTGTGTACTCGTGTGATCTGAGTGACTCAGTTTTGGAATACAACTGTCGCGTGGTGCACCGCAACCTCCAGGCACCCCGGAGTTTCTGAAAAAAAATGTTCAGCGATTTACACGACACCACTTTTCTTCAACTTGAATTGGGCTAAAAATCCATCCCTGAAAATAAAAATTCTCTGAGTAGTGCGGAAATGCTGATCCTTACCCTACCTGGGGTGTCCACTGAGCATTTCCTAGAACTCTACCTGAAGTTCTCTGGGCATGGGATTTTGACATGTTCCCCAAACCAAAAGGAATGAATGGGAAACAATCAAGAAAACAGATAGAAGCACTTGCATTTGAATGACTTTCAAGCATGGTGGGGTACTCGTGTGATCTGCGTGACTCAGTTTTGGAATACAACTGTCGCGTGGTGCACCGCGACCTCCAGGCACCTCGGAGTTTCTGAAAAAAAAATTTCTGCCATTTTCACGAAACCACTTTTCTTCAACTTGAATTGGGCTAAAAATCCATCCCTGAAAATAAAAATTCTCTGAGTTGTGTGGAAATGCTGATCCTTACCCTAACTGGGGTGTCCACTGAGCATTTCCGCGAACTCTACTTGAAGTTCTCTGGGCATGGGATTTTGACATGTTACCCAAACCAAAAGTAATGAGTGGGAAACAATCAAGACAACAGATAGAAGCACTTGCATTTGAATGACTTTCAAGCATGCTTGGGTACTCGTGTGATCTGAGTGACTCAGTTTTGGAATACAACTGTCGCGTGGTCCACCGCGACCTCCAGGCACCCCGGAGTTTCTGAAAAAAAATTTTCTGCGATTTTCACGAAACCACTTTTCTTCAACTTGAATTGGGCTAAAAATCCATTCCTAAAAATAAAAATTCTCTGAGTAGTGTGGAAATGCTGATCCTTATCCTCCCTGGGGTGTCCACTGAGCATTTCCGTTAACTCTAGTTGAAGTTCTCTGGGTTAGGGATTTTAACATGTCACCCAAACCAAAAGGAATGAGTGTGAAACAATCAAGACAACAGATAGAAGCGCTTGCATTTGAATGAGTTTCAAGCATGCTTGTGTACTCGTGTGATCTGAGTGACTCAGTTTTGGAATACAACTGTCGCGTGGTGCACCGCGACCTCCAGGCACCCCGGAGTTTCTGAAAAAAAATGTTCAGCGATTTACACGACACCACTTTTCTTCAACTTGAATTGGGCTAAAAATCCATCCCTGAAAATAAAAATTCTCTGAGTAGTGCGGAAATGCTGATCCTTACCCTACCTGGGGTGTCCACTGAGCATTTCCTAGAACTCTACCTGAAGTTCTCTGGGCATGGGATTTTGACATGTTCCCCAAACCAAAAGGAATGAATGGGAAACAATCAAGAAAACAGATAGAAGCACTTGCATTTGAATGACTTTCAAGCATGGTGGGGTACTCGTGTGATCTGAGTGACTCAGTTTTGGAATACAACTGTCGCGTGGTGCACCGCGATCTCCAGGCACCCCGGAGTTTCTGAAAAAAAATTTTCTGTGATTTTCACGAAACCACTTTTCTTCAACTTGAATTGGGCTAAAAATCCATCCCTGAAAATAAAAATTCTCTGAGTAGTGTGGAAATGCTGAATCTTACCCTGCCTGGGTTGTCCACTGAGCATTTCAGCGAACTCTAGTTAAAGTTCTCTGTGCATGGGATTTTGACTTGTTACCCAAACCAAAAGGAATGAGTGGGAAACAATCAACACAACAGATAGAAGCACTTGCATTTGAATGACTTTCAAGCATGCTTGGGTACTCGTGTGATCTGAGTGACTCAGTTTTGGAATACAACGGTCGCGTGGTGCACCGCGACCTCCAGGCACCCCGGAGTTTCTGAAAAAAAATTTTCTGCGATTTTCACGAAACCACTTTTTTCTTCAACTTGAATTGGGCTAAAAATCCATTCCTAAAAATAAAAATTCTCTGAGTAGTGTGGAAATGCTGATCCTTATCCTCCCTGGGGTGTCCACCGAGCATTTCCGCGAACTCTAGTTGAAGTTCTCTAGTTATGGGATTTTAACATGTCACCCAAACCAAAAGGAATGAGTGGGAAACAATCAAGAGAACAGATAGAATCACTCTCATTTGAATGAGTTTCAAGCATGCTTGGGTACTCGTGTGATCAGCGTGACTCAGTTTTGGAATACAAGTGTCGCGTGGTGTACGGCGACCTCCAGGCACCCCGCTGTTTCTGAAAAAAAATTTTCTGGGATTTTCACGAAACCACTTTTCTTCAACTTGAATTGGGCTAAAAATCCATCCCTGAAAATAAAAATTCTCTGAGTTGTGTGGAAATGCTGATCCTTACCCTAACTGGGGTGTCTACTGAGCATTTCCGCGAACTCTAGTTGAAGTTCTCTGTGCATGGGATTTTGACATGTTCCCAAAACCAAAAGGAATGAGTGGGAAATAATCAACACAACAGATAGAAGCACTTGCATTTGAATGACTTTCAAGCATGCTTGGGTACTCGTGTGATCTGAGTGACTCAGTTTTGGAATACAACTGTCGCGTGGTGCACCACGACCTCCAGGCACCCCGGAGTTTCTGAAAAAAAATTTTCTGCGATTTTCACGACACCACTTTTCTTCAACTTGAATTGGGCTAAAAATCCATCCCTGAAAATAAAAATTCTCTGAGTAGTGTTGAAATGCTGATCCTTACCCTACCTGGGGTGTCCAATGAGCATTTTTGCGAACTCTACTTGAAGTTCTCTGGGCATGGGATTTTGACATGTTACCCAAACCAATAGGAATGAGTGGGAAACAATCAACACAACAGATAAAATCACTTGAATTTGAATGAGTTTCAAGCATGCTTGGGTACTCGTGTGATCTGCGTGACTCAGTTTTGGAATACAACTGTCGCGTGGTGCACCGCGACCTCCAGGCACCCCGGAGTTTCTGAAAAAAAATTTTCTGCGATTTTCACGAAACCACTTTTCTTCAACTTGAACTGGGCTAAAAATCTATCCCTGAAAATAAAAATTCTCTGAGTAGTGTGGAAATGCTGATTCTTACCCTGCCTGGGTTGTCCACTGAGCATTTCCGCGAACTCTAGTTGAAGTTCTTTGGGTATGGGATTTTGACATGTCACTCAAACCAAAAGGAATGAGTGGGAAACAATCAAGAAAACAGATAGAAGCACTTGCATTTGAAGGAGTTTCAAGCATGCTTGGGTACTCGTGTGATCTGACTGACTCAGTTTTGGAATACAACTGTCGCGTGGTGCACCGCGACCTCCAGGCACCCTGGAGTTTCTGAAAAAAAATTTTCTGCGATTTTCACGAAACCACTTTTCTTCAACTTGAATTGGGCAAAAAATCGATCCCTGAAAATAAAAATTCTCTGAGTAGTGTGGAAATGCTGATTCTTACCCTGTCTGGGTTGTCCACTGAGCATTTCCACGAACTCTAGTTGAAGTTCTTTGGGTATGGGATTTTGACATGTCACTCAAACCAAAAGGAATGAGTGGGAAACAATCAAGACAACAGATAGAAGCACTTGTATTTGAAGGAGTTTCAAGCATGCTTGGGTACTCGTGTGATCTGACTGACTCAGTTTTGGAATACAA